>NC_056744.1:1068574079-1068874079 GCF_019279795.1 Protopterus annectens | reverse complement strand
GTCTCCCACCCCAATCTTCACAAGTGCAAAGTCTGCTTTTGATAAATACACTTTGTTTGCAGTGACAACCTTGCCTGGGGGTGGGGATGGGATATGGATGTCCAGGGAAAGGTGGGTATGGTCAGATATCAACAATGGTGGTCTACCTCTGGTGTGGAACAGTGAGTACCCATGTTGCAGATGGTCAGGTGCAATATGTATTCCCCCTTGTGGCTGTGGTGAGTGGTCCTGCCATAGCACATGGACTCACAAATTGTAGTGGCTGTAGGGTAATGTAGAGGCCTGAGTAGTTCCCACACACAATATACCTGTACCTGACATTAACAACTGGAATGGTGTATGTGAACACCTTCATATCTTGGCACTGTTCCCAGGGAAGCAAAGTGTGTGTCCTGGATGTGGGAGGGGTGGTCTGAACTGGTTGTGTTGTGTGTTACAGGTCCTGTGGTCACGAAGCATGGTATAAAACATAACCTGACAGTGCTGATGTGCATATCTGACCCTGAAGTAGGTGGCTGCAAATGCATATATATGCTATCCCCCACCTGACAGGTAGTAATAGATGTACATACCTCTGTATAAATAATGATGTCAGCACCCGATAAATACTGCAGGTGCAGAACAGATGCCCAGTAGTTCGGATAGTGCTCTCTGCTAATGCGTCTCCCTCAAATGACATAATATAGTTAGGTAGGGGGTTGAATCCTGCAAATGCTCAGTGTGTGTGGGTGAGTGGGGTTGTTGTGTGTGCAATTCTGTGTGAGAGAAATGTCCCTTTTGGCAACTAGGAAAACACACTACAGGATGCACATTCCCCTTTTTAAACACTGATGATTTCAGCAACCTATAAGTACAGCAGGAGAAGGGAAACCTCCCAGTAATGCGAATAGCGCGCTCCGCTAATGCGTCCATCTTGAGTGTCATAACCTAGTTAGGTAGGGGTTTGAATCCTGCAAATGCTCCGTGTGTGTGTGTTTGGGTGAGGGGGGTTAGTGTGTGAGAGAAACATCCCTTTTGGCAACTAAAAGAACACACTACAGGATGCACATTCCCCTTTCTAAACACTGATGATGTCAGCACCCTTTAAGTACAGCAGGAGAAAGGAAACCTCCCAGTAATGCGAATAGCGTGCTCTGTTAATGCGTCCGTCTTGAGTGTCATAACATAATTAGGTAGGGTTATGAATCCTGCAAATGCTCAGTGTGTGTGTGTGTGCAATTCTGTGTGAAAGAAATGTCCCTTTTGGCAACTAGGAGAACACACTACAGGATGCACATTCCCCTTTCTAAACACTGATGATGTCAGCACCCTATAAATACAGCAGGAGAAGGGAAACATCCCAGTAATGTGAATAGCGCGCTCCGCTAATTCGTCTCCCTCAAATGTCATAATATAGTTAGATATGGGTTTGAATCCTGCAAATGCTCAATGTGTGTGTTTGGGTGAGGGGGGTTAGTGCATGTGCAATTCTGTGTGAGTGAAATGTCCCTTTTGGCAACTAGGAGAACACACTACAGGATGCACATTCCCCTTTCTAAACACTGATGATGTCAGCACCCTATAAATACAGCCGGAGAAGAAATACCTCACAGTAATGCAAATAGTGCGCTCGGCTACTGCGTCTTGTACTAGTGTCATAACATAGTTAGGTAGGGTTTTGAATCCTGCAAATGGCAAGAGTGTGTGTGTGGGGGGGGTGGAAGTAGGGTGTTTGCAATTACATGTGTGAGAGAACTGACCCTTTTGGCAACCAGTACAACACACCAGCTGCTGCATATTCCAATCTCTACACAGAGATGATGTCAGCACCCTACAAGTACAGCAGAAGCGGGCAAATCTCCCAGTAATGCAAATAGCACACTCTGCTACTGCGTCTCTCACTACTGTCATAGCACAGTTAGTTATGGTTTTGAATTCCACAATGCCACATGTGTTTTTGTCACACAGAATGCCCATGTGTGTGGGTTGTTGTTCACAATAATGCATGACATCGATTAAACCAGTAATGGAAATACACACAGATGATGTATGTGTGTGACAAATACACATATATACCCGTGACCTTGAATAGTTCCCATGTCTGATGTCTGCCACATGTGAATACATGGTATTTGCACTGGATAACATTATGACTGTGGTTTTCTGTGCGGGTGCTGCATGTGGTATGTGTATATACAGTGTGAGTTGTATATGGTATCATCCTAGCAGCGAGGGATACACATCTGGTCTGGGGCATATAGTCTACATGTTGTTGATGAACAGGTGCTGCATGTTTTCACCTGTTGTGGGAGTGGTAACAAGTTGTTCCATAGCAATGCAGTGACTACATGCTAGGAACCTTTCAGCTAGGGTGTTGTAGCTACAGTAATTCATCAGCATTCAGTAATACTTCAGCATTCTTGGTGAGGGTATGATGCCAACCAAGGTCAGGGTCATAAAAGCCTGTGCCACATGCTCAGAGAGCCATTCTATGTTCCCTATCATGTAGTCCAGGGAGGTACATCACAGGTCAGCCATAGTGGCATGGACAATGACTGAGTCATATGTGTCCATGCCTCTGACTGACCTGTATGCTTGTGTTATGTGGTGGACCATAGTGCCCCACGGGCATATCACTGTGACCTTCACCTTGTCCAGCCTGGTGAGTGGGACCTCACTGTACCGGACAATAAAGGTACCTAACACAACTGTAGCAGGTGTGTTGTCTAGCAGTACAGGCTGTGACTATTTGGCACACAGGATTTGTGTGCTATGTGTTGCACGTGCTGTGTTCCGGCTTAACGTATGCCTGTGTGCCAGCTGCAGAGGTGTCTGCTGCTCAGGCAGGATGCTATTCTGAGGCTGCACGAATGCCCCAGTGTGTTCATGTGTTTGGATTGCTGTCAGTGTAGGTCTACATCAGACTGGTATTGTAGTCACTGTAGTATTTCATGCCACCTGACAGGTTATGCCAGTACTGGGTTCAGAGTGCTTAGTCCCCAGTTTGGCTATATGGTTGCATCTCACACATGTGTTGTACGTCCATGTGTAGGGGAGAGGGTTGACTGTGTACATGTGGCAGCTGTGACATTGCCACATGACTCACATATTCCAAAACTGTACCATAGAGGTGACTGACAAGTGACCTTTGCACATGCTACCATAGTATTGTGATTGCCATGGTGATTAACAGCACATAGGGCCAATGGGGAACAAGGTACAGAAGGTGAGTATGTGAGGGTGTAGTGCCTGTGATTAGTTAGCACTGGCATATATGACTGCTCACGTGGTCAAATGCCAGGTAAGTCATATGCAATATGTCACAGGCAACGTACATGCGAACAGGACAAACAGTGACGTTCTGCCAAGTGAGACATGGACATACATATAGTAAGCTATGCAAATGTCACTAGGAATCCACAGAAGCTCTGTAAATCTGCATTGCAGGTGGAATCAGTGTTCCAGGGTAACTGCAAGCAAACATGCATGCAAACAAAGCTGCAATAAGCAGGGCTGCATGTAGTCCATTGTACAACAAACAAGCTGTACCACTTCCAGTACATAACAGTGCAAATATGCAGGCACTATACACATGTACATGGAAATACACAGGTCAGATGGCCAGGGTCCAGTCTCAGCACACACAAGTGTACAGACCATGTACCATAGGATGTACAATAGCCGGATGGAAACCCAGGTGCTCATACCTGCAGTAATACACATGTCAAATAACAGACACTGAGCCTTCACTCAGTGGTTCCATACTTAGTATGTCCTGCCACCACAGTATCCCAGACATTTATGGGGACTCTCTCTCCTGTGAAAGTTAGTTTTGTGTGTTGGGGCTGTCTAGCATGGTAGGAAATGTGAGCTTGCAGTGCTAGGGTGCGCCTGTGTGTCCTGTACCAGTTGTGTAGTACTGCACACATATCAACATCCTCAAACATCCACATTGCAGAGTCCAGTGTGGGCAACATGCCACTTGCAGTTTACATGTCCATCATTGCGTATCAATACTTTCATTACCTTATCCCCTGTGCTACCTATGTATGTAGCCTTCTGTTGACATCCTTACCACCAGTATGCCAACATGTGCAGATGATACACTATGGTACTTACCATGGGTGTAGAAAACAGTACAAGACAATCATACCCTTACTGCATCAGGCATGCTGGGATATACCCACAATTATATCAGCACACAGTACTGTTAACAACATGATACTATTACTACACGTCTATGTAGTCACCCTGTGCATCAGCAACATGTTAACCTGTACCTGCACTGATGTTACAGATTGCAGAAGGTGGCACAGTTTCATCATATGCACAGGGTGTGAACTTGGTATGCCTGAGTCTGCCACTGATACCACCAATTGACATGTATGTGTATGTGTGTTGCTGAGGGACAGCAGTACAAGGTGGGGCAATGTTGCTGCAGTGTGTGCGTGTATGCGGTAGCCCTAGGTGTTGTCAATTCGCATGTGTGTATGGATGCACACAGTTCCACCTCATGGCTGCCATATACCGGTGTTTGTGGACAGCCACAGACTGTACCTACCAGGTCATACAGATCAGTGTCTCTGGCCAGGGACACGGTACCTGTGCCTTGCAGGGATGTTACGGACTGTATCCGGTACCAATCCAGACTGGGTACTGTCATCAGAAGCAGGTGTTCATTGACTGGACACAGATCCCTGTTGGGCCTGTCCAGAGCCACGTGCACATGGTCTCCTGGGGCGGTCTGATGACAGCACAGACCCAGCATTGCTGGGGCTGCTGCTGGCACTATGGGGGCAGCCGCGGCCCTGTTGTCATCCGTGACGACTGCCAGCTGCTGCTGTTGCTGGCATACACCCACGTCGACGCCTCAACTGTCCACCATTGCCCTGGCTCATGGACATGTAGTTGTGGAACTGATCTAATATGTCCCCACAACGTCTGTCTATGACATCGGTGAAATTACGGATGGCAGCTGCAATCCGTCACACATACTGTCAGTCATGGCTGTGCGACATGCTGTCAGCTCCCTCAGACCCTGTCTGGTGTACCGTTCCATACGTGACTGTGTCTGCATGACAGCCCGAAACATAGCTGATGTTGTAAGACCTCTGTGGGCACGTCTGACAGGGGCAGTACACCCATGGATGCTCCCATGAGAACCCCTGGACATCTTTCTGTATGGTACCATCTCAGGGCCATGCCCATGGCTGCTGTGTGGGGAAGCATGTGCCACAGATACCACATTACCCTGGTCAATGCCCACTGTATCCTGTCCATCACCTAGGGACATTGGTGACAAAGGGTGTATTGGCAGGATTACTGTTCACATTGATGGGGTTGACAGCTGTGTACTGTCAATTGGCTGACCAATGACGGACCCTGGCACACCTTCCTGTGCCATTACACAGATGTCATCATTATCAGTACCCGTGGCACCTGCTTCAGGTTCCCTTCTGCATGACACCAGAGCAGCACCAGAATCTGTGGGAGGGAAACAGGAAACACAGTTTACAATGTCTACACAATGTTACCAGTGATGCACACATGCACACATGCACAGGTGCACACATGCACACATGCACACATGCACAGGTGCACACATGCACACATGCACACATGCACACGTGCACATATGCACACATTCACACATGCACACATGCACACATGCACAGGTGCACACATGCACACATGCACAGGTACACACATGCACACATGCACACAGTTGCACACTTGCACACAGTTGCACACTTGCACACTACTCAGTATGCAAGATATCAACACACAGACACAGACACACCTGCATGCATACACAGAGCACTACTAAGTGAGCCTAATATTACTATTACTATCAAGACTATTAAAGGTATTGTTAATACACACTCACCAGCATGGATAGGCTGCATTGCTGTTACACCGGAGGGACCTGCAGAAGTGAGGAAATTAATGTCAGTGGGCACAACTGTGCCATTGTTACTGAGTATGATACAGGTCAGTAGTACAACAGTTGCCTTTCACAGGTCAGCTGCTGATATTGAGAATATCACACTTGCACATTAAATACTATGATGACAGCTACAAACCAAGGACACACCTCACACATGCATTAACTACCAGTGTACACAACAGTCAACTATACATATGGCATATTGCCTGCATGCTCGTAGTCTTGGTGCTGTGTGGCTCCAGCCTTCATCATAATGCAGGTCTGCTGCTGTTGTTGTTGGCGGGCTGGAGCCACAACACTTATGAGTAGTCCCTCCAGTCTGGTGAGTGGGGTATGTGTAGCCACCCCACCACCTGTGGCAACCTGTTGCCTGTGGATATCCGACGCATGCTGATGGACATTTCTGATTAAATCACTGCAGTGATGTCGTACCTGCTCATATGTCCTATTATGCGTGCCTATGTCATTTACCCGACAGACCAGGTCTTGCCATAGTGCAGCCCTCTCCTGCTGATTCTGGCTGGTGCGGGAAAAGAGTATTGCATAATCCCGCAACAGGCTCTGGTGTATTTCCTCATCCTCAGCTGCAGAGTATGCTGGATTGTGCTGGTGAGCCATGGTCCTGAAAAGGAAATAAAATGATATCAGCAAAATATGTCAGCAGAATTTGGCACACATACTACACATGCTACTCGACTGTTATGATACAACATATCTCACATATATAGCATCTGTATGTCTATTGGTGGATACACATGTAAATGGCCAGGTATCAGTGCTCAGCCAACAACTGTGCAACAGTACCTGGCACACTCCATATGACATACTACCAAACCCCAGCAGTCAGAACACTGATTCAGGTCCAAAGAACCTCCTCACTCTGGGGGTTTGTATCGAGGTACTGTATGGGTTACATCATCAACTACTGTGATCTGACCACAAACTAATTGCCCTGGATATACATATCCCACCTACACCACCAGCACAAATGACTACAGTGAATAACATTTCAAATGCAAAATTTACACTTCGTAACACTGAGATGGTATCCTTTAAGCCCACTGGGCCAGTGGAAGATACAACCCACAATCCTGACTCCTTCACAAATGATTTCTACCGACATCTCCAAGAATGCATGGATCATGCAATCCCATATAAGACCAAGGCACTCTCCACAAAGGGAAAGCATCCTGTCTGGTGGACCCCAGCCATAGACAAATTGTATAACAAAAGATGGAAACTACTGCAAGACAGAGCATAATTCCATAAAGGGAAGGCATGTCTGATCAGCACTAGTAAAGAGCTATGTTCTCTCATACAAACATCCATGGGCAACTTTGAGAGGGAAATCACCGGGGACACTACAGATAACCACAAGACCTTCTTCAGTTATGTTAGAAACCTGGTCAGAAACCCTCCAATATGCTCATAGTTAGTACACAACAACAAATAATTCACTGAACCCACAGATATTGGCAACATTGTGGCAGACAGGTTTGGTGCAAGTTTCCCCCTCCCTCTCCCCCAAACTAAGACATACTTATCCCAGCTGAATGTAACCTCCCTGTCATCACAGATGTCCAGGTGAGAGCCGCCCTCAGAAAAGCAGAAAACACAGCATCAATGGGACCTGATGGTATCCCTGGTTGCATGCTACATGAACTCCAAGAGGAGCTAAACACACATATAGAAGTGCTATGTAACACTAGCCTGACTACAGGATATGTACCTGTACATGGCATACAGCAGCAGTGGTTTCACTCCACGAAGGAGGCACCTCTACATATCAATACAATACAACACAATACAATACATTACAATACAATACAATACAATATGCTATTGCCCCTGGGACTACAGCAGCATACTGTTCTGCTACCCTGATCATTGTGACACATGTGATGTGATGGTACCTGCTCCTGTCAAACAGTTACACAGGGTGACTCATATGGCATATTACCTATCTGACTAACATTCAGCAGGGGTATGTGTGACATGTACTCATGGGAAGTCTTGCTTCATAATGCTGTGTGGTTTATTGCAGGGTATGTCTTATCTGTGGGTAGGAACCTGTACCTCTGCTATGTGCTCTCTACTGCGGTGTCAAGGACAACACACAGCAGTCATTTAGGTTGTGGATGGTGGGAGGTGTCACTATGGTTGTTGGACATCTGTCATGGGTGTGACTTAAGTATGTAAATCTAGGAGTGGTAACCTCTATGTGGGTAGTATGTGTGTACTCTGTGGCATTGTCAGTCACTGTGCATTGGTAATGTGTTTGAGTGCATTGTCACAGTGTTGTACATGTCACTGTGTCCTTCTCCATATCTGTAGCTGTCATGTGAGGTACATACCATGGCAGCCATTATGTGGTGTGGAGGGGTACACTGACCTACATGTTCATAGCTGACACACCATGTCTGCTGACACATACCATGTGTAGGTATTCCAGGAATAGTGTGCCACTGTGACTATCATTGGGGGGACTATTGTACACATTTATGACCCTGTTCACTCCTGACACATGCAGTGGTGGGCAGCCAATCACATATCTGGTGGCTACTGGTGTAGGTGATTTGAAATGGGGTACAGTACTCCAGTTTCAACACTGGTGTTCACTCCATGCCTTTGTCACCAGGCACCTGTTGCAATACATCTGTACACATGTGCCTCACTCTGAATATATATACATCTCTCTCTCTCTCTATATATATATATATATATATGTATATATGTATATATATATATATATATATATATATATATATATATATATATATATGTCTATATATATATATATATATATATATATATATATATATATATGTCTGTATACATATACACATATATATATATCGATGTACATATATTGCTATAGATATGGAGAGGGGGGAGTGTGACAGAGAGGGGGTGAGAGTGACAGAGGGGGTGGGACAGGGGGAGTGTGAGATCGTCATATACAGTCATATCTGTAGATAGTCAGATCTGTCTGTCTATGTATATGTATCTACATATATTTATATCTGTATGTGTGCATTACATATATATGTTTCTACATATTCTATCTATCTACATCTGTCTATGTATTCCTACATCCCTCTCTATGTAGGTATACATATATGCATATTATATATATATATATATATATATATATATATATATATATATATATATACATACATACATACATACATATATTGACATACATACGTATTCATATGATAGATAGGTATATCAACATGTTTGTTTACAAAACTGTATACACACAGTAACATACTGCTAAACATACATAACTGTGAAACCTACTTTGTACATTGCACTACAACCTACATTCAACCTACATCAATATGTGCACATAGATGCCCTCACATACATATGTATGTACAGCCTTCACTGATAGTTGCTGTATGTCCCCTGCCCTATGCACATCTTCATATACATATGGATACAGACCAATGACACATATGGAGTTTTCACAGTATGTAGACCTTTAAAGTATTACTTTACATTACCTGTGTTTGTCACAGCTGCTTGCGTTGCCATTTGGTTTGATGTCCTGCTGCTGCTCCAGTTGGCAGATGTCAGCTTTCTAGTCAGTTTTGATGGGTGTTTTTGTTTGTGTATGTTTCTCTCTCTCTCTCTCTCTCTCTCTCCCTACCTCCAGAGGGTGCAATGAAAGTATTGCATGTGTGGACTGGGAGTACAGCATGCTTTTGTAGGTATCTGCATATGTCCATGTGATGGCCTATGCACCAATTGTTAGCCAGCATTTGCTAATTGCATGCAGCCAGTTGTGTACTGATTGCAGTTCTCACTGTGATTCCAGGACAGTGCTATAAAAAGGCATGTGAGATAGGCGTAGCCCTTTCAGAGTTTAAGGGTAGGGACCATGCTGGTATGCTGTGGACACTGTTCTGTGAGTGTAAAGGTTAGTATCTCTCTGTCATATTTCTGGCTGTGTTGTAGATTAACATTTCTCCATTCATTTCTCCAGTTTCCTGTGCTAAGTGTGTATGTACACTGACAACTAAGACTACTACTACTGTTAATGTGGGTGTGTGTGTGCTTTCCTGTGGGACATGTGGTGTAACTGGTATATAGCAGTGGCTCTTGCACTTTGTTGCTATGGCTTCAATATTTGCCCTTTACATTCACTACTTGTATGCCTACTAGGTGTCTTGACTGTAGTGTGTTGCTGTGGCTTTCCTATTTTCCATGTACATTCACACCTTGGAATGCCTGCTATATCTGCTAGGGTGTTACTGCATGCATTGTGGTCTGGCCATGGTGTGGGCCTTGACATCTATTAGGGTATTTGAGTATGCCGCTGAGCAGACCCCAGAGACTCTCAGGTGTATCTTTTATCTGCCTCATGGAATGGTACATATCAGTGGGATACACCCATTAAATTGCCTGGTATTCTGCAGTTGTGACTGTGGGTTAGCATGAGCATATGTATTACTACACTATTTCCGACGTGCAAGTGGTGCATACTTTCAGTACTTCATAGTTACCATTGCATGTGTTGTAACACATTTCTGCCTACTGTTTGTACATTTCACAGGGAGTCTGTGGGGCATCCCTGTAGCTCAGTCACTGTACTATGTCTAGGCTCTTAACTATTCAAATATGGCAGTGTCAGACCTCTCAAGTGTACAGATATTTGCAGCATGTCCAAATTTTTTACTCATATTTTGGTCCATATCTCATAAACAGCTTTTTCTGGCAAATCACTCTGGGCTCAAGTCAGACTATAGTGACATTTCAGTTTCAGACTTCATACTCTTCCAAACATCCAACATAATGCAAAACCTGTTACTCTCTCAACTGTTTGTTGGAGCAATATCTGGAATGTGTCCCTGTTTTTGGGCCTTTGCTCCACATTTTTTATTACTTAGTCCGGATGTGTTGCTGTAAGAGGTTGTGGGGTATGGGCAGTGATTATCCTGCTGTGAGTATGTGTGTGGCTTGCAAGGTGCTACAGTGACATTATTACCTACTAGCTACCAACTAGCATGGCTGTTTCTGTTCACACACTACTATTATAGGAATCTGCTACATTTGACAGTAAATATACATGACATGCTTTGTGTACTATACATCCTATATTCCCTTTACATTCATTCCTACTATTACATGATATATTTATTGTAGCACAATGTTCTTATATAACAGCCATGGCTTCGTGGTAAGCCATGCAGACTACTGTTGCCGAGGTCCTGGGTTCGGGACTGACAGTGGGATTTTATTTTGCTTTTGAGCAGACTACAGGCCTTGTCATTCAGAGTGACTAAGGCACTTTTAAGCAGTTGTAACCAGGTTAGCGCTGGTTTGCGCGGAGCTCACGCATGCACACTGGCGTTCAGCTCTGCGCACACCCGCTTACAACCGCTTAAAAGTGCTTATTCTTGCGCACACCGCGCTAATTTCTTTGAAAGAAATGAAAATGGGGAGACAGGAAAGTGGTGAAAAAGGTGTCACAAAGTGGGTAAGACAGTAGGGAAACAAGCTCGGGTTTTGCAGGAGGGATGTAGGTAAGCCCCATAGCTGCCCATTTCTTCATCAGCAACAGCTGTGCATATGTTTGTAATTTGGTGTGACATTTGAAACCTTCCACCCCTGAGAGAGGTGTAAGGACAACAATAATACTTGTTGTACAGCCATTTGTAATTGACAGTTTCCATGTCCAGCAGACATGTGTGCGAAATGGGCATCTATGTATGGGGCGTAATTTTTTTGTGGGTACAGAGTGCCCTTTTTTTTTTCAGGTGAGAGTGGTATGTCAGGTACAGGAAGTCGGTATAGCTGGGGAGGTAGGTTGGGTAGGTTAACAGACAAGACAAACAAGACGCATACAGGGGTGGTGTATGACACATGTGGGGGGGTTACACAATTGACGGGGATGGATGTTTGGATATCTAGAGCCCATGAGCCCACAGATGGCAACAGTGGAACTGATATCCCCACCCATGGGCAGTTGCCACTGTGCTTTCACTGCCCAGGACGGGGCTGTGCTGTGGGCTGTGTAGGCTGGGCAGCAGGCATGCCCGTTAGTTGTGCCACCCATGCCTCAAGCTGGTGTAGGGGCCCAAGAACAGCTTCCTGGATCTCCCTATGCACCACAGTCTGGACATTACGGAGGGTGAGTGGATGTTCTCCTCCGGCCACACTTGCAGAGGGGGCACGAGCCCCATCCCCTGCAGTGCTTTCACCCACAGGTGGCACAGGGCCACTGGAGGAGGGTCCGGTCTGGGCACTACTGCCAGGTGCACTCACCAGCTGAGGAGGGAGAGGTGAGTCCGCTGGAAACCGCCTTCCCTGTCATCCTATGTTTTGCATTATGTCATGACAGTTTGGGTTAGTAACGTACAATACCATTCACAATTAGTTGTGACAGCATGCATTAGTATTCCCATTAACCAAACACCCAGATATTCAAACCATTGAACAGCAAGCATAACACATGCATATTTTGAACAGCAATACACAGTCCAACAACATGCAGGGTTGATTGATGGCAACAGGCCATCAGGTTTGGATGTATGAACAGGGCAGATGCATCAACATACATGCAAATATGTATGAACCAACAGGACAAATGTCCAGGGGTGTTAATTGTGATTGCACATACCAATTTCACATGGAATGGATTATATGTGGTTATACGGTAGGGTGAAGAAAATTTAATTAACAACTTCAAATACCAATACATATGCTGTACATTTCTAACAGCTGCAGATATATACACACTACAGTTCTGCCTACAGTTTCCTATGTGATAACTACTTCAAGTTGGTGATAGGAATGTTACTGCTACATCAATATACATTTTCATTTTTATTCATACATATACATATATGGCTCTGTTCAGCTACATCATCCTGCTACATTTGCTTTATATAGCTATAGACAACTGTGGATGTTTGGTATTTCAGACAACCATACTATCTGCATATTGCAGACTGAGAGCAACATATCCAGATTTTGGGATACACATTCCAGCTGCGGTACCATTTTCAACACATTTTACTGTTTGGTTCTGCCTGTCACATTCATTTCATTCTGTACTGACTGCAGTATACTTTATTCAGGAGGTATTACTACTTTATTGATGGATTCATAATTCTTTCTCACATTCTCTCACTTGTTTTATTTTTTTAATTCAGGATGGTACTTAATTCTAGGCTTTATTGACATGTTTTACCTGTAGTTATAACAATCCTTTCCATCAGTCTCACTTCTATCATGTTTCTGTATTTCAACAGGGATATCTTTCACACATGTGTTTTACTCAGCTTCTGCAGCTGTACTTTTCATCCTGCTGCAGGTTATGTACTATTATATTACAGGTTGGACATCTTTATTTCAGACTTATTTCATTTTTATGTTTGGATTACAGGCTGCATCACACTTTTGTAATCAAGCAATACTTGCAAATCCTCTTACACTGTTACTTGCACATTTTATTAATTAGTGACTACACTGCACTCTTTTGCTAACTGTCATACTTATATATTTATTTACAGTTACAGGGAGATAATTACTGACCTGCCTGGTGGCGCAACTGTGCCAGCCTATCGCCATAGGCTCTACGGTTCGCAGATCGGACACCTGCAGCTGTAATATAAATAAAGTAATATTGGAATACACATCTCCATAATATCAGCTAGGCTAATTTCTTACATAAATAATTACATGTAACTTACTCAGTAATGGGGCGTTGGGCATTTGCCGGGCCTCCTGGATCCAACGGTTCAGTTGGTCCTGCTTCCATCTCTTCAGGTCCGCATGGTGGTGACGGACCTGCTCACCAGTCCTTGGTATCCCTGTGGCACTGGTGAGATCATGAGCCAACCGGTCCCATGCCTCAGCCCTATATGCTCCCCACAGGATCTGGCCCTGCATGAGTTGGGCCTCATGATTGTGGACAAGGAGCCAAACCATATATTTGGACTCCTCAACACCCCACCTCAGTGCTCAAAAGCAACTACCCTCACCTACACCTGACATTCTGGCTGCAAGTCAGTTCTATAATCAGTTATGCTGTATATTCCCACCTATGGGGCTTATATATGCCGTTTTTCCCACACTTATCTGTGATTGGCCATTTTGGAATTGTATCAGCTTCACAAAACCTGCTTTGTCATGCTCCTCTTTCTATTCATTCCTATATATATGCTATTACTGCATTTCTAAGTGCAACTGTCATGGCTTAGTGGTTCAGTACCTTGACTATGGCGCATGGTATCCTGGGTTCGAACCTGGCCACTGCTTTTTATATTTTATGACTGTCTACACAGGCTAGGGGGTGTGTCTGTGTAAAGGCAGTTTTATTACAGCTTGCTCAACGTTAGCTGTCAGCTTGTTGGCACGGCACGCAGCTCTGTGCAAACGGGTTACGCTGGTTTACGTGTCATTTGGCTGTCAGCACGCATATTACGCTCAGCTCAGCTATGGGCACACAGTTTCAGTGTGTTAAACCACTGCTCACCTACTGGCACTCATTTTACACTTGTTAAACCACTGCTCACCTACGGGCACTCATTTTATACCTGTTAAACCACTGCTCACCTACAGGCAGATGTACTCAACTTGTTAGACTGTAGCTCAGCTATAGGCACATCTGACATTTTTTTTTATTATTATCTCACATTTCTTCAAAATATATGGCCCATTTCTTTACATTTTACATAAAATATAATTTTATATGTGTACATATATGTCAGGGACTTGTTTCGTGCTTATTTCACTAAAAATAAAAAATTGATGTTGGGGGGGGGGCTCGAACCATGACTGCCTGCTCTTCAGCCGACGTCTCTACCACTATACTATTGCTTCTTGGCTTACTTTGCATATTTTGTTCTTATATGCTTTTCCACTGACTGCTAATTGTGGCTAAGCTACGGGCACGCCCGCGCAAATGAGCGCACTCATGGGCAAACATCTTTACAATTTAAAAAAAAATTATAAGATGTTAATTTCTACATTTTATGTTCGTAGTTTGTGGGGGCATGTGTTGTGTTGTGTTCATTCACATTTACACGGGCTCTGTCATGGGTGTTTCTTTCGAGACTTTTACTCTTCTCGGGGCGTGTCCGTTTGCAGGGCTCGGCCTATGGACACACCCCCTACTGTCTTCCATGGACCGTGTTAACCTTAGGTGTGATTCAGCATGCCCTCATGCATATGCATGACATGCTGATGTCACACCGTTTAACTGCAGCCTCCGTGTAAACCTTGTAACTCTTACATGGAGGCTTCGTGAATCCTGCCCAGAGTTTTGGTTTTCAATGACCTATTAGATTTTCTAAGTAATACAAAAGTAATAACATGCCCTATTTCTGACCATAATGTTATTATTTTTTATCTCGATATCAACAATGTCTCTACTCTTCAAATCAAAAGAATGCCAGCTTATATTACAAAGTTAAAAGAATTTAAAGAATTCATTATAATTGAAATTCAAAATTTTTTACAACTGAATAATTCAAATGACATATTAAAAATATATATATGGGATGCTTTAAAAGCCTATCTATACAGAAAAATTATGAGCTGATATTATAATAAAAAGAAATTATGGGATAAAGAACTTTGTGATATACAACATCAAATAGATAATCTAAAGCTCAATCAAAAAGTAGATACAGATACTATTGACAAACAAATGTTAATAAATTCTCTAAATAATAAATATATTGAAATATTAAACCATAAAGCAAAAATAATTGCAGAAAAATATAAATTAATTAATTATTCAAATAACCCAAAATCTTTAAAGTTATTGGCTAATAAAACTAAAAGATTAAATAAAATTAATCATATCAAAGAAATATTCTCTCCTCAAAAAAAAAAAAGATGGTAACTAATCTTCACAACATTCTATCAGAATTTAGAAATTATTTTAACAATATCAACCAAAATTCTAACACAGTAGATCCTAAAGAAGATATAAAAGCCATTGTTAGCAAATATACTAATAAAAGATTATCTACTGAACAGAAAGATATTATAGACAAATCTATTTCCTTTAAAGAGATTCAAACACAAATTAACAAATTAAAACAAAATAAAGCCCCGGGAAATGATGGCATCATTCCAGAAATTTATAAAATATTTCCTAATATGGCACTAAAATTGCTTCATGAAGTCTTTAACCTCGCACAAAACTTTATCAAAACCCCTCCTTCTTGGAAATACACTTTTATTTCTCCCATATTAAAACTAAACAAAGATCCAACCAAATGTTCCTGATATAGACCCATTTCTTTACTCAATGTAGATTACAAAATGTTCATGTCTATTTATGCTGATAGATTTAAAAAAAAATGCCTAATTTGATTGACGATGATCAAACAGGATTCATAGTGAATAGGAATCCATATGATAACATAAAAAAAACTTTAATTTTGATTGAATCAGTTAAACAATTAAATACAAATTTGACTTTGATTAGTTTAGATATTAATAGTGCGTTTGATTCCATTAACTGGAATTATTTATTTATCCTATTAGAAGAACTACATTTTTCTAATAAATTTATCAATCTCATTACTTAGTTATATATAGATAGTCAAGCATACATTAAAATTGGCACAAGTATATCACAAAATATACCATTAGTTAAAGGCACTAAACAAGGATGTCCGTTGTCCCCTTTATTATTTACACTAATTATGGAACCATGGGCAAACCTAATAAGATGGGATAACAATATAACAGGATATAATTTAAATTCCACTTCATTATATAAAATACAATTGTTTGCTGATCACATTCTTCTCACCTTGGCTAATGAAAATACATCTATTCGAGCCCTCTTTAATAACATAAATCTTTTTCAAAGGAAATCAGGTCTAACTTTTAATAATAATAAAACACAAAATATTTTAATTGGCCCAAAACAATTTAATTTACATGATGATTATAAAAAATATCTAACACAATCCGATCAAATTCTTTATTTAGGCATTTCAATAGCTAAAAGTATTAAGGATATCATACAAATTAACTATAACAATTGTCTTACAATAACTGAAAATTTAACAAATGATTGAAATAGAATACCTTTATCTATGGATGAAAGACTCACTATTATTAAAATGATTTTTCTCCTAAAATTCTTTACATTATTCAATCCATCTCTATACCTCCCCCATACTGGATAATTAAAAAATTAAATGCAATTTTTTAAAAAAAAATTTATGGTTTCCAAATAAATCTAGAATTGCTTTATCTCACCATATGAAAAACTGGGATAATGGAGGTATAGCATTGCCTAATTTAGAATTTTCTTCAATTTCTTCTATGGTAAAAATGATTTCTCTCTTAGTTGATACTAATTATCAAGCTAAATGAAAAAAAATGCTGGAAATATTAATGTTGGATACTATAAAAAAATAACTCTCAAAAACTGCTGTTTATAAATAACTCATTAATTTGGGTCCTAAAAGATCAGTTTTCTACATTTTGTTCCCTAAAATTTAAAAGCAATTATTTAACTCTTTTGTTACAATATTTTAGAAATTTTATATTTAAATATAATGTTTATAAAGAATGGTTATTCCTTCTCTTTCCTATAGCCTACTCAACAGGTATTATTTTTACCTCTGACTCTAATAAAATGAGTATCTTTAAACAGAAAAGCTTATTCTTTTGGTATCAGTTGATGTCAAATGATGTCTTGAAATCAGTTAATTTACTAGATGTTGAATTCAGATTTGAGTCCAATTATTGGTTGGAGTTACATGAAGGAAGGAATTTTATACAAAATAGAATTGACTTAATGACCCCTTCAGTTAAGAAAGTTATACCAAACTTACTAAATTACTTGATTTTATCTCTTCAGAATAATCCTCCTTCCACTAATAAACTCTCGCAAATATATAAAGCTATTAAATTAGATTTAGATGTCTACTCTGACAGTTACTGGAACTTTTTCTTTTCCATTAATAATTATTTTCCCACAGACAAAGACAAATTCAATATTTTAAAATCATCTAGTATGACTACATCCTTGTTAAGATGGAGAATATTTTCCTGGAAATATCTAAATAGATCCTTTATTACTCCTCATACATTGAGTAAAATTGGGAAAAAAATATATAAACTGTTGGAGATGTAATAATAAAGTAAATGCTGATTGGTCTCATATGTTCTATGATTGTATCGAATTGAAAAAAAATTTGGGATGATATAAATGATTTTATGCAAGCTATTTACAGACAACTTTACTTTAACTAAATCCTTAATATTAGTTAATACTCCAGTTCCAGCTTGGATTAAGGTATCGGATTACCCTTTGATTTGGTCTATGCTAGCCATAACTAGAAAAAATTATCACTAGAAATTGGAAATCTAATTCCTCTCCATCTTTACAAGAATTTAAAAATCTTCTTAATGAAATCTCTTTTTTGGAAAAAACTAACCACCGGGAATAGAATTTCTAAAAATACTCCATCTCTTCACAGTTGGAATAAAATATATGATTTTTAACAAAAGTAGTTCTATATTATAGCAAATATCATTTACATATTTATAAATTATTTTAAATTTATTGATCTATGGTGAACATATTGTATATAGTTATATATTGTTTATTGTTATGTTATTACTTCATGTAAAATTCATTTTATTTTATTTGTTTTAAAAAAAATGAAAAAATGAGTTAATTTCATTTAACTTTATTGTATATTAAATTTCTCAAATAAAAATGTTTTGAAAAAAAAAAAGAATAAAGTGTTGAAGAATCCATTGCCTGCTCGTTTTTTTGTTTACTTTGTTTGGCATTTAAAGGTTTGTTCTTGTATCAGAGGCACAAAAGGGGTATATGCAAATTGTCCTTATAAACATCAGGTGTTTCAGCTAATTGGCAATTTTGAATGCCCATGACTTGTTTCCTCATTTTAATGGACAATTTCAGGCCAATAAAGCCAAACCCCACTACCTATGGATATGCATATTTCGGCCCTGATGTTCATAAGGATCATTTGCATCTACCCCATGTGCCTCTGACACAAGAGGTTTAGGAGATCACTCAGTGGAAGTTCTAGCTTTGCTGGAGTTTTTATTGTCTTTGTGGCTGTATTCCAAAGAGTTTTAGTTTCAGGGCAAAAGGGAGTACTGTGTGGACATGATCTCTTTACATGTTACTCAATAGCTCCATCATGTTGGATTGGTTAATTAGTGTCCAATCAACTTCTTATGCTTTCATTAGCAGATTGTGCAGCTTATCTTTGTTTTGAGGCTGTGCATGAAGTGCACAGCTATTTAATGAATACCAAATAGTATGCTATCTTGTGTATGATGTACACACGATAGCAGGACTAAATGCAGGCATTCATGAATCTGGCCTAATATTTTTAACACGTTTCTATTCATTATCAAGATTATACAAACAGCTGTGCACTCAGCATGCATGGTGCACTTTCAGTATGTCAGCTGTGAGTCTGTCACATAAGTTTCCATATTATCATCCATATTAATACAATCCAACACTACCCAGATTGACTTTAAGTGTTTCAACTTTTTCATTTTTAAATAGTCCAAATGTCTATAAAAATATAATTATAGTTAATAAAGAAAAGAATACAGAACAAATACATGTAAACACAATAACAATAATGGGAGAATAGGGTTATTGGGCAATCTGACTAGACTTTTTCTCTTGAAATATAATGAGTGTAACAGGCTAGGCTTAAAACGACCCTCGGGTCAATAGATTAGTAACCTTCTATGAACCTATGAAGCAATCCCAACAGAGAATATATAGATTAAAATTAAAAATCTTTGGCAGATGGAATAGTTTAGGCCAGAGACAAGAAAGGAATATGATTCCTGGATTACTGGCATTGTAAATTAATATCAGATCAAAGACTGGAAGATTATGTGATTATAATTTCATTTGCTGTCCACTATTTAGACACATTGAGATAGATTGCCTTGGCTTTAAAGATCATTAACTGTACTCTGTGAATCATACTATAAATCACATTTCTGCCATTTCAACATTGGTGACTTATTTTTATGAAATCATTTTAACTTTAGTTCAATTTCTTTAATTTCTTTCATCGTGTGTACCTCATCTAGTAATAAGGGAATATTTTTTTGCTTTCCATCTCTTTGTAAAGGTGGGTTTTTTGTTTGTTTGTTTTTTTAAATAAGGAATAATAAAATATCAGGACATGAATTTATTTCCATTGTCTAATTTTTTCCAACCTACTAAGAAGAGATCTTTTGTACATTTGAGCTCTGTTTTAGTTATAAATTGGAAACTCGTATTTAAATCCTCCAAAAATGACTCAACACTGCACAGTTCCAGAAAATATGAGACAACTGACCCCTCTGTACTGCCTTGCTCTGCCAATGTACTCCCCTTACAGCTAGTTACAGTTTCTCCTATTTTATGGGCACATAAAATACTTAAGGAAACATTTCCATGTACAGATCCTAAGCCTCTAAAATTTTGTTGCATATTTGGGAGCAAAACAAATTGCTTTCCAGTTCTCTCTAGAATAAGCTTGCTCTAGATTTTTCTCAGCAACTTTGTTTCATCTTATCACTGAGTACACATTCTTTCTTCTTTAATGCCATATTGTCACCGCTTTTTTGAGTTGTCTTCCTTCTTTTAACATTTTTATTCAATTATCACTTAAAACAAAGGCAAACATACATTTATATAAAACAAAACAAACCATATTAACATGTTCACAGTTGCAAACATTATACATCTCACACAACCCTTTATACAACTATGATTAATTCAACATTTCATAAATTGCTCAAGTCCCTCCATGCCTTAAACCTCACTCATGCTCCAAAACATTATTCTGTGTGTATTGTTCTCACAATTTCCATTTTTTTTCTATTTAGATTGCTCTTCCCTTTTTGAAATGTCCCACTTCCAGTTCTTTTAGCTCTGTTACAATATTCACTACTTCAAGTACAGTTGGTTTAGACTTTGATTGTCATTTTCTAGTAATTGTTTTTTGACAGCCACCAGAATATGTAGGAAATTTTTAAAGTCTGCCAACTCATTACACTCCCAAAAATATGTTCCCAGTTAACTCTTTCTTCCCAATTGTACCTTCAATTTTTGCCATCAACCTGAGGAAGAATTCTGGAGTCTGCTTGGGGTATAAAAATACCTATGCAAACACTTTCAAGCAAAAATCCTACATCTTCTAGACTTTGTTGCATATTTGTGAGCCATACAAATGTTCTCCCATTGTTTCCTTGGGAACTGCTGATCCAATCCCTTTCTTCCCAATGTTTTCTAACATCCTCTGATTGATTTCTATAGTTATTGTGCAATATTTTATATGCCCTACTAATTATCCCTTTTTAACACAACTTCTGTTCTAGATTCAGCTAAAAACTCTACCAGAGCAGGTCTTTCACTTAGGATTCCCCTGTCTTTTTCGTTTTGCCTATACTCTGATATCAGTCTCTGATAGGGAAGGCTGTCTCTAGCCTGCAGTCCAAATTTCTTCTTGGTCTCTTCCCAGTCTATTACCCTTCCCTCTCTAGTTATTTGCTCTCAATACATTGGTCCCTTCACCAGTTTTCTCCAGGAAATGTTTGAGTTGCTTTTGTCCTTGAATTCATAATGAATTGAATCATTAGTGGACATTTCTTCAGAACTATTCCTTCCCTTAACAATTTCTTTAAGTCTTGAGTTGAACACATGCATGCTATTCTATCTTTATCTTATAAACAGAAGGCATGTTTGGCCTGATCCCATGTCATTATATCATCTCCATACATTATCTGATTCCAAAATCTAATACCACTCGACTGCAGCCATCATAACATTAGATTTACAATGTTATCACTTCTATCATTTTATTTAGGGAAATGATCTATAGACACCTCTTCCATTGCTACATGTGTTTAGAAGCAAATATTTGCCTGATAGTATCTGTCATGTAAGATTGTCTGTAGACTACCTCCCTGGATCTACTATTCAGTATGTCCCAAACATCACTATGTGATGGTTTGCCATATCCCAGGATTATTTGTTTCCACCTTCACTGACAATTTACATTTTGAAGTGCTGGAGTAATCTAAGTCTAGTGGCCTACTAATGGTGTTCCAGATTTGGTATTCCTATACCTCCACATTCTTTGGCTCAAATGAGTTTCCTCCATTGTACCCTCTCCTTTTTGTTCTCTAAAAATGTTTAGTTCCCTCTTAATCTTACTTCAGTCATGATCTTCATGTTTATAATAAAATGCTTGCCCAAGATAAATAATTATTGGTATTAAAAACATTTTAACCACCTGCATTTTATCACCTTCTATGTATAACATCTTCCATTCCCTGATATTTGCTACTACTATTTGCACAAAATCATCTCACATTTCTTTAGCAACCTACTCAATGTTCTTCTTCAACCAGACCCCAAGGTATTTAACTCTATGGTGTCCCCAAAGGTATAGGTATCAGATCAAATGTAGGCACTTAATTCATTACAATTGTCTTTGTTTCTGTTCTGTTGATTTGATATCAGTATTTTGGGGATGTTTTGGTCATATCCCCTATTGGATGATGGTTAGGCATTTAGGTTTCTAGCACATGAACTTGTGTTGAAATAAAAAAATGTTTTAAAATGAAATAAATTAACTCATGCCTTTTTTCAAGATTTCTGCATCAGAAACAGATTTTCTTGTACTAGCTTGATTGTATCTTTGCTCCCAAAAATCCACTGATCCATTTACTAACATCAGTCTTACCAGAGTAACATCCCACATCACTCCTGTTAAGGTCATCTCTATTTTCTAGAACAGATTAACCATACAAGGGATATATCATATTGTCAGGAAATGAAGGGAAAAGGTTATGTGCCAGATGGCTGTCATTTCAATTAAATGTGATAGTTCTTTTATGCTGTCTCTCTCTGTCTGGGCTCTGTGCTCAGACATCCACTGCACACTGTGCACGGCTAGATGTTTGATTTCACATTAAAAAAATTCTGAGTTTTTTGATAGAAAGGCAGAGAAGCAAGTCTTCATTAATGAGGTAGTGAAGGAATGTGAGTGATTTCCCCTGTTTTTTTGGCTATCTAGTCCCCTTTGTATCTAATGATCATTGTGTAATGGAATTGTTAACTTTGTATGTGTTTTTTTTTCGTTATTTGCAACAAAGTCATTGCTGAACTGAACCCTGTCACCCAGTCCATGTGCCTTTCAATAAATAGATAAATAGATTGATAGATAGATAGATACATAGATAGATAGATAGATAGATAGATAGATAGACAGAGAGACACATACATGGATATTAGATAAGTAAACAAATAAATCCTAACCAGCATAGCACCCCACATCACCCCAAAGTGGGGTTCCACATTTTGGTAACCACATTTATTGGTAGATTAGTGGGAGGCAAGCAGCAGTTGTCAATCAAGTCTAACTGGTGAGGATTTTTTATATATGCTCCTTATCTCCAGGCCAGTACTGTGCAATGAATGTACAGTTCAGAAAACATCAGGCCCTGTGGCACCTCTGTTCCTCCAATGTCACCTTACAACATGCTGTCTTTATTCATTCTCATTTGACACTTGTGCATCTAGAGCTAGCATTGTGGTCAGGTGTCCATCAAAGCCAGCTTCATGGACAGACCATGGGACACTAATACTGAATGTAACATAGAGCTCCACTTAGTTTTGCTGGTATATAGAAATGCCGTACTGCAAGTTGTTTCTCTATCACCTACTCAGTGACTTATAGGTCAAAGATAAAAAATGATAATTCCTGCATCTTCTTTGATGACTTCTGACAACCAAATACAGGAAAAAAGAGAGTGAAACTAAATCATTCAAGACAAAATTTCTATTATGATTAATATTAAGGATGGCTGTATTCTTTGAAAGAAGGCAACAAGGTAAGAATTCATCAGAGTTTTACTAAGAAACAACCACAAAATATTGTTCAAAAGCAGTATGGACAGCCAAGGTTTTTTTTATTTTTGATACTATGGATGGAAAAATGCTTAGAAGGAACAAGAAACATCTGTTTAAAATGAATGTGTCTTACACTGACTGGAATGTAGATGCCATTTTCATTGTGTCTCCTGAAATGTTGAAGTATATTCAAAGCAATCCCCCAGATTCATCAAGCAGCCATGCTGGAATAAGTTATTCCTTCATGGCAGGGACCGTTCCTGTGCAGCACGCCATGCATATGTATGACGGCACGCTGCCGTTCTGTAAAACGGACAACGTTCTGTGTACGAGTGCAGCGGGTGTGTCTGAGAGCAGAGTTCTCACAATACACATGCCCCCTGCACTCCAGAATTGCCATTTGGCAATTTAAAACAAGCAAGAATGCTCATAAAACACCCCCAACCCATTAGGAAATCTGGACAAAGCCATAAGAGACAATCGTCCCTACCAAGCCAAAAGTTGATAGAATAACAGGTTTAGCATAAGCACATAGCTCACACCTCCCAACCCATCAGAGTAAGGAATGTGGACAAAGCCGTAAGGGACAATCATCCCTACAAAGCAAAAAGTTGATAAAATAACAGGTTCAGCATTAGCATGTATATTCTGAAGGGTACAAATAAAAAAAAAACACAACAAATACATTTTTTGACATATGCAATAAAGTTTAAGCATAGCTGCATGGGTGTGCCCATTGCTTAGCTACACTTAGCCAAGCTGAAATGGCAAGATAAGTTAAAAAGCAATAGACATCCAGCATAAGTACGATAGTGTAGTGGTTAGGGTGTATTCCTTACATGTAGTCATTCACGGTTTGAGCCTCACCACAGCCATTTCCATTTTAATTTTTTGTATATTTATGTAAGAAGTAACTGATTTTTCTCAACCTGAGTAGTGTATTAGGCCCAGATGTGAGGTGTCAGTGTAATAAAGTAGTGAAACCCCATTATAAAAACAGAAGAAATCCACGTCCAACCTGGTCAACGAACTTTATTGAAGTGCTTTTCGGCACAAAGTAGATAGCCTTCTTCAGAGTATAATAAAGGAATAAATTTTACATGTTTTTAAACACAAAAAGGCGCCAAATTTAATCAGCCTTGCTTAATTAAGCAATTAAAAATTAGACTTCCTTAAACTTTTTTAAAGACACAGCTTTTACATGCTGGGGAATGATGCACTCTGCAAAACTAGTTTAAAAGATGTACAAATACAAACAAATAAAGGCTTGAGCCATTTATATAAACAATTTCAAAGTTTATAAAAAATGACTAAATAACCAATAAATTGTTATAATTGTAAGCAACAACAACTAAACACAAAGTTCAGAAATAGAAGGAACAAAGAAAGGGATGAAAAAGAAAAGAAAAGAAATATTACCGGTGTTAAAATATGAAATGCTTATGAAATGCTTATAAAATACTAACATTAACTCACACAAAAAGTGAGTAAAGAACAATAAATAATAAAAAGTAAAAAAATGGTAATCAATAAGATATATAATAAAAAGTAGCTGTTAACTACTTTGAAAGATTATTAAACATTAAACAGCTACTTAATTATTGCCTATTGTTTATTATGTTAGTCTGATTCTTGAAAAGTATTGGCAAATTTATTTATTTAAACCCCATTATAAACACAAGTGCCCCATACAGTATTTTCACACAAGAATAAATTAATCACAGCACATTGGGGGGATCTCAGGGAAGGTAAATAAACCTATATTATGTAATGAATGATGAATCAATCCCATACAGGTGGTAGACCAATATAATAAAACATAAGCAATGATAAGCATTGCACAGCTATGTTGACTGGGTGTAAGCATTGTGTACATATGAATACTAAGCAATGAATAGCCCAACTAAGTGGACTTGCCCATTGGTAAGCAATGCTGAACCTGCCCCTTTAAGCACTGCAAACTTTAGCTAAGCAGGTTTGCCTGTAGCTTAGCTTAGCTCAGCATTTTCAAAATCATCCAATCATGGCAAAGGGCAAGAAACTGGCCGTATTTAAACTCCGGAGGTGGAAATACAGCTCATAACTGGTTGTAGCTCTCCACTGTAGGCAGTATGGCAGGTGTTGGAGAGGGCATGCGCTTTCAGGTGCAGCGCTGGAGCATACAGGAGTCCAAGGCCATGGTAGAACTCCTGGTAAAAGAACATGACATGAGACCGCTGCAGGACCAGTACCAGGGCTCCCAATATAAAGCGGAAGCTTGGGAAAGTCTCGAACGGATCTTACCAGTGCCACTGGTATCCCTCAGACTGGTGAGCAGGTCTAGCACCACTATTATGACTTCAAATGGAGGAAGAGGGAGCTCTTCGAACAGTGGGTCCAAGAAGCAAGAGACAGGGGAGATGTTCCAGCAGTGTGCAAGCATTCATAGCAATAATTGTTTACCAGAATTCAGCCTGTGTATGTGATGGATAGGTATGCATAAATGTTTCTCTATTTTCATTACAGTTGCAGCTGAATGAGCTGTGAACCAGGAAGGCCATGCCAGCAGGTTGCAAAGGCTGCATCACGAGGCTGGTGAGTAAAAATCCTGCTTGTAGTAGTTGTACCAAATAAATATAAAGGAGTAGAATGTCACCTGGCACTATAAAAATGTGCATGGTTTCTACTGAATAAACCAGACAATATGATAGTAATAGTCCCATAGTGGTCTTATTTAAATAAAAGTGTAACTGCCTGACAATAAAGTTATAAATCCTGGACTGGTTGTGTTTAATCTTGTATTGTATGGCCTCACATGTTGCATTCACCAAGATCTAATATGCGAATAGTACTGTTGTGTCAACTGTTTCTCACACTATGCTACATAAAAAATATGTCTAGGAATGTCTGTATAAGAATGTTGTAATTACAAGGTCAGATTGTACAGCCAAGAGAGACTTAGACAGAAAACACTACAGAAAAAGGCAGCACTTTCTAAATAGCTTACTCTGATGAAACACAAATTGT
This sequence comes from Protopterus annectens, assembly GCF_019279795.1. Classification (NCBI taxonomy): domain Eukaryota; kingdom Metazoa; phylum Chordata; order Ceratodontiformes; family Protopteridae; genus Protopterus; species Protopterus annectens. The sequence continues at coordinate 1,068,847,245 of NC_056744.1, read as the reverse complement.
TGTATTTTTAGCACACACAGTCATTGTTTGAATCCCGGGAGTGGTAATAAGCTGTATGCATAATAACTTTAACTAGAAATCTGGGAATATGTGTAGAAACAGTCAGGTAGTGTTAACAAACATTCGCCCCACAGGTCTACCAGGTAAGAGAAGTAGAATGGAGCTATAAGACAGTTGAAGTATACACTGTGTACAAACATACCACTGCCAAAACCAAGGCCATAGGGTATTGCAATAATACCTGTAGAGTAATGATTAGAGCAATGATGATTAAAGTTGTGAGTACTGCAAGGATATACACGTTGTTAATTGACATCTCTGTCCCCCCCCACCATATATGCAACAATAATCTAAACACACAAATCAATGGGTATGAGTTACACCAAACCTACTGTTGGGACATATGTCCTATTGTTCAACAAATATTGAAATGTGTTTCTATTAATGTTCCATGTTGAAATACAATCACTGGTGGGATATTGCTATCAATGTAACTTATATGCCATTGTAATGGCCACTGTAGTTGCATATATGCATGTGTTCTGTTTGCTATGCATCTGTTCCAAATCTGCTTTTTTGGGTTAATGGGAATATCTATGCATGCTGTTATAACTAATCCTGGATTGTGTTGACTATTACTAACCCACATATGTTCTAAAACTGTAACACCATAGAATATTTGGGAAGGCCAGTACCAGTGGACCCACCTCTCCCACCTCATCTGACCATGCACCAGGCCCCAACACATCTGGAACCCACCCCAGGACCTCCTCGTCTGCTGGTCCTGCACCACCTTTGGGTGGAACCTCCTCAGGGGATGGGACTCATCCCTCCCTGGGAGTGGACGTGGACAGGATACTGTCACCCAATGCCAGGTCCAGGGTTTGGTGCGTAGAAAGCTCCAAAAGGAGTTTGGAGATCTGCTACACCAGCTCGAGGGCTGCAATACACAATTAGAGGGTCAGCCTACCCCTCCTGCTCAGCCTCCTGCACAGCCACCTTTGGGGTCATGAAGGTGCAGTGGTTACTGTCCATGGGTGGAGACCTCAGTCCCACTGTTTCCATTTGGGGGCTCATGGGCTTCCGCTTTCCAAAGACTCCTCCACGTCCAAGGTGTTCCCCCCACATGTGTCATATACCATCCCTGTATGCTGTCTTGTCTGTCTTGTCTATCTTGTCTGATTTCCTACCCAAACTACCTCCACAAATATACCTACTATCCTTCTCCAACATCCTGTTCTCACCTTAAAAAAAAGGGGGCAATCTATTCCCCCCCAAAAATTGCACCCCATACATAGCTGTCCATTTTGCACATGTGTCCACTGGACACGTAATCTGGTCTAATTGGCTTCACAACACATTATTGTTGTCCTCACTCCTCTCTCAGGGGGTTGAGTGTCCAAATCTACCTCCAAATTCAGTATATATGCACACTTGTTGCTGTAGAAGAAATGGACAGCTATGGACCTTCCCTACACCTGTCCTGCACATTCCTAGCTACTTTCCCTATTGTCTTTCCCTCTGTGTGACCCCTTTTTCACCACTTTCCTTTCACTTTTTTTCTTTTCTTTTAAAGAAATTAGCATGGGCGTAAGCGGGAGTAAGCTCTTTTAAGCAGTAGTAAGTGGGATTAAGCCTGTTTGCATGGCACTAAGCAATGCCTACACAGATTAAACACTTTTAATGCTGTCTGTAAGCATATTTAACCAGAAGTTAGCATTGATTACCACCACACAAACCTGCGCAAACCCACTTACAACTGCTTAAAAGTGCCTTAATCATTCTGTATCCAACAGCCCTGGTTCTTCCCAGCAACAAAATAATCATCCCTTGCAAGTCCTGAACCCATGACCCAACACACCATAGCCGCAGCAATTTACCACTAAGCCATCCAAGCTTTAGATATCGTGTTGGGTAAAACCTTGGTGCAGAAATAAATCCAAATGAAAGGTAAAAAGTAAAAAATGCACCAAGATAACACACAGCAAATGTTTAATTACAGTAAAGTACAAAGTGGTAAGCGCTTTCACAACCGAAGTTGCTTCATCAGACACCACAGTAAAAAATGCACAGGTTTAAATAGAGATTCTAAAATGCCAATTAATCAATAAAAATCACACAATGATTAAGTAGCAGTGAAAAACAATTAAGCCTCATGCTCAAACTAAAAAAAGCATTGCTTAAAAACATTGCTTAAAAACATTGTACAAGAAGGAATCAAATACTATACATGAGAAAGCACTTAAAAAACTTATAAAATCATTACAAAACATGGAAAAATACTAGGCAGGAAAAAGTTAAATAGAATACTTGGAAACTAATAGTTAAATACATTAGACTAATTTTGAAAGAACTTAGCTAATCTTAATGCTTGAGATGTCTAGCCTTTAAAAAAGGGAACAAGGAAGTAGTAGCATTCAAACCAGGATACTTTTCAGCATTAAGTTTCAAAATCCACTTCTGTTCATGCCCCTCTGTGATATTCTCAATGTCACCACCTCTGGGGTTTCTATGAATATGTTGTAGAACAAAGAACTTAAAGGAATGAGAATGGCCATTGGACATAACACGATTGGCTAGAGCATTTGATGGTTTATTATTACTAATATCTCTTAGGTGGTCTAGAATACGATCTTTAAGCATTCTATTTGTTTTTCCTACATAAAAGCAGGACATTGTACACAAAAACAATAATAGACCACATCTGTAGATCTGCAATCAGTGTATTGATTAGTGTACAAAGAAAATTTCCTAGTAGGATGTACATATTTATTTTTGCTATATATAAATTGACAAGCACTGCAATTCCTGCATGGAAAAGTACCATGCCAATTGGATCTAATAATAGTTCTAGATAATTCACCATGACATAGATGTTGTTTAAGGGATTTATTATTTCTAAAACTAAAAATAGGAGAATGTCCGACCTTGTCTACCAGTCCAGGCACTTCTTGTAGCAAATACCAATGCTTTTGACTACATCTAAGTATTGATTGATGTTACTGGAAAACTGAAACACCACTCTAAAATCATTACTAGTTCTGTTAGTATATCTTGTATTGTCAACAGCATCACCAGCATTAAAATAAGGTTTACATCTAGTGCTTCTCAGCTTCCAGGCGTTAGAGATAGTCTGTTCAATGTCTGCAAGCGAGTATCCCCTATGTAAAAATTCTGTTTTTAAATTAGATAGGGCAACTACTGCATCTTCATCTCTGCTATGCAGTCGCAGTGTTCTAAAAACCTGACCCTTGAGCACGTTCCTAGGAACGTGTCTAGGGTGCATACTAGATTTGTAGAAATAGTATTTTTTCTAGTGGGTTTAAAATAAATATTACTGCAAAGACTATTTAAAACAGATTTACTAATCTGCACATCAAGGAAACTGATGTCAGTGTTGGAACTATGGTAAGTGAACCTTAAAAAATCAGTAGTTGAATGCAAATATTCCACAAACTGTGCCAAATCAATACCAGAGCCTCTCCACAGCATAAACACGTCATCCACAAAGCGGACATACCAAAGTATTTGTCCAAAGAATGGATTATTGTTTGACAACACATTTTGCTCTTCCCAGCTGACCAAAGCCAAGTTGGCGTAGCTATATGCACATGCAGTGCCCATGGCCACACCAACTTTCTGCAAAAAGAATTGCTCCTGGAACATAACAATGTTGTTCTCTAGGATAATCTCTAAGAGACTACAAATCAACTGTATCTTAGTGTTGGTGAAACACTTATTCACATAAAGGAAATCCCTAATGCTGCCAACACCTCAGGTGTTAGGTATACTAGTGAATAAGGATTCAATGTCTAATGTAACAAGGACAAAATTCTCATTAACATCAACACTTTCCATTCTATCATAAAGCCTTTGTAAAAACATCTTTGTATCCTTCAATATTGTATGGCAGTTTGCCAACAAACCATGTAAACATCCCTCTACATAAATAGAGAGAGGTTCAGTACACCACCCAGTGCCTGAAACAATAGGACGCATGGGTGGAGATGACAAATTTTTGTGTATTTTTGGTAGGCCATATACCCTGGGAACAAGTGGTTTATACACATTAAAATACTTAAAAAGTGAATCATCTATTAAATTCGTGATTAGTAAATCAAAAATTAAAAAAGAAACTTTATCTATAATAGCGTTAACAGTAGGCTTGGAAATGCATTGATATGCATGCGTATCAAGTAAAAGTTTCTCCATTTGTGTGACATATAAATCCTTGTCCATTAACACTATACCGCCTCCTTTATCTGCCTGCTTAATAACTATTGAATGTATATTTTGTAATTCTTGCAGGGCTCTGTGTTCATCTACTGTCAAGTTATAAAATGACATACTAGTATCAGTTAAGTTGTTTAATTCTTTAAAAGCAATTTCACATACATCTATGAATCATTGAATACCTGTTGGTAAAGCTGGAACAAAGGTACTAGGTTTTCTGTATATATTATGTCCTTTATTACCTGCAGTAGTATCTGTAGGAAACAAACACTTCAGGGAAAGACTTCTGCCAAGTAATCTTAAGTCCTTCAACATTTCTGCTGGGTCGGCCCTCTTTGCAGGAATAAAGGATAAACCTTTATTAAGAACACTAAGCTGTTCACTATTTAACACAAAAGAAGAAATATTTATAACTAAGTCTGAGACTACATGCGTCTCTTTTTGGATTGATGTGCTGGCTCTTGAATGTCTTGCCATTATGTGTAAAGCTCTTCGACCGAGCTCTGTACGGCAGGGCTGTTCTCAAAGAGTGGTCCCCCTTCTTTGTCTTGTCTAAAAAAACACTTGTTTCCTTGTTTAGTTCTTGCCCTTGAATATTATTAACTACAGATACATTTGAAGTTGAAGGCATTACTGCTGATGCGTAAGTGGGACACACATCATTAATAAACTTGTCAGTGGTAAAGGAAGTCTCCAAACTGCTAAAAGCAGTAAAAGAAGGTTGCATACCTGGTTCTGCTTGCATAGCATTCGTAGATACGGGCGCCACAACTCCCCGATCATCTGTAGTAGTAGGAACTGCCGAAGTAGCAGTAACAGGAATTTGCAAACCTGGTTCCACTTCTGCAGCATTTGTAGATACGGGCGCCATAACTCCCCGATCATTCATAGAACCGGAAACAGGACCAGAGGAGCCAGTCGTGTTTCCCTGCGATGCAGTATTTGCATTAAAGGGACCATTACTTTGAATAGATGTAGTTTTAACTTCTTTCGGCCAAGAAAAGACATTGTTTCTTGCAAAGTCGGTTTTATCTCTATTAAGTTTAGATAACTTAATAGACTGTAGTTTCTTCTCATAAGCAACTATATTATCTTGTAGTTGACTCATTTTGTTGAATGTAATATCACAAGAAAAATTGTCAGTGATTTTTGTTTCAAGATCAATAATCTGTGCTTTTAAGTCAGCTTCAATAGGTGAAAAAAAGTCTATTAAAAGTTCCATATATTGAGAACTAAATTGTAAATTTAATTCTTGCCATTTACGTAGCAGGACTGGATATGTATCACCATAGGTGGGCATATTCAGAATTCTTAAGCCTCGTGGAATAATTTTGGCTTCCAACGAAGCTTGAAGATGTAACCTCTGCCATTGCAGTCTCTTGTATTTATACATCATATTTTCTAGATTCTTATATTGCTGAAAAAATTCTGGTAAACGTTGTTGATTAGAAAAAGTTTCATCCATACCAGCTTGTATAACAGTATTCAACAACGGATTCACAGGAATGTCTAGAATCCTTAGGAAACGGTGATGTTGTCCACTCACAGACTGCTCAGTTGTAATATCTTCCATGGAGCTGTGTGTCCCTTCACCGAACAAAACCAAAAACAAAAAAACAAAGAAACCGTGTTGGGTAAAACCTTGGTGCAAAAATAAATCCAAATGAAAGGTAAAAAGTAAAAAATGCACCAAGATAACACACAGCAAATGTTTAATCACAGCAAAGTACAAAGTGGTAAGCGCTTTCACAACTGACGTTGCTTCATCAGTCACCACAGTAAAAAATGCACAGGTTTAAATAGAGATTCTAAAATGCCAATTAATCAATAAAAATCACACAATGATTAAGTAGCAGTGAAAAACAATTAAGCCTCATGCTCAAACTAAAAAAAGCATTGCTTAAAAACATTGCTTAAAAACAGTGTACAAGAAGGAATCAAATACTATACATGAGAAAGCACTTAAAAAACTTATAAAATCATTATAAAACATGGAAAAATACTAGGCAGGAAAAAGTTAAATAGAATACTTGGAAACTAATAATTAAATACATTAGACTAATTTTGAAAGAACTTAGCTAATCTTAATGCTTGAGATGTCTAGCCTTTAAAAAAGGGACCAGGGAAGTAGTAGCAATATGTACATCCTACTAGGAAAGTTTCTTTGTACACTAATCAATACACTGATTGCAGATCTACAGATGTGGTCTATTATTGTTTTTGTGTACAATGTCCTGCTTTTTATGTAGGAAAAACAAATAGAATGCTTAAAGATCGTATTCTAGACCACCTAAAATATATTAGTAATAATAAACCATCAAATGCTCTAGCCAATCATGTTATGTCCAATGACTGTTCTCATTCCTTTAAGTTCTTTGTTCTACAACATATTCATAGAAACCCCAGAGGTGGTGACATTGAGAATATCACATTGGGACATGAACAGAAGTGGATTTTGAAACTTAATGCTGAAAAGTATCCTGGTTTGAATGCTACTACTTCCTTGGTCCCTTTTTTAAAGGATAGACATCTCAAGCATTAAGATTAGCTAAGTTCTTTCAAAATTAGTCTAATGTATTTAACTATTAGTTTCCAAGTATTCTATTTAACTTTTTCCTGCCTAGTATTTTTCCATGTTTTGTAATGATTTTATAAGTTTTTTAAGTGCTTTCTCATGTATAGTATTTGATTCCTTCTTGTACAATGTTTTTAAGCAATGCTTTTTTTAGTTTGAGCATGAGGCTTAATTGTTTTTCACTGCTACTTAATCATTGTGTGATTTTTATTGATTAATTGGCATTTTAGAATCTCTATTTAAACCTGTGCATTTTTTACTGTGGTGTCTGATGAAGCAACTTCGGTTGTGAAAGCGCTTACCACTTTGTACTTTGCTGTGATTAAACATTTGCTGTGTGTTATCTTGGTGCATTTTTTACTTTTTACCAAGCTTTAGATATGTTTGATGTTTGATGCAGCACAGTCATTCAACAGCAGCCCCTAACATTTTGTTAGTGTTGTCAGGTAAAATTTCTCCGTCTGTGTACACTGGTGGTGTAGAGTTTGTGGGAAAAAAACAGACTGGAAGGTGTTGGCATAGTTTATAGTAGTAGGCTAGGCTGTTCCATGTGTAACTGGCTGATTCTGATACATTTCACCTGCCAGCTATGCTAGTTCTCCTAGACTGCCTTCCTACTGCTCTTTTCTCTTCCCATTGCCTTCCCCTTTAAGCCCCGAGGTGCACCGCACATACCTAGTGCTCAGATGTGAACAGAGCTACTATTTCCTGTTTTTTATTTTTGTTTGTTTGTTTGAAACCCGGTGCATGGCGTGCACCCCGTTTAGGCAGTGCAAACTCTGCTAGGCAGCCTCAAACCCCCCCCCCCCGTCCTTAGTTCTGCTTATCTAAGGGCAAACACGGGACACAGAGCTCCAATAAGCTTACAGCATGCATGACACTCACCCCTATGAGGTCATCCACCTCTTAGACTTATACAGTAGTGTTGTTGCACCTACAAGGTTGGGAGCAAGCTAACACTGACAGGAAATCTGTGATTCAGTATCAGTCCCCTCTTGCATAAAACAGAATGCTAATTCATAGTTACCACACTCACACTGAGCCTTCCCCCTTAGCAACCACTATTTCCTGGTATTGTTGTCTTATGCATGCCACTGACTTTTATGGCAAAATGCTGATTTAGGTTTAAAAGCTTATTTCCCCCTTTTTTCTTATTTTCAGGGCAATCCCATTTGTGCACAGCTGCCCTATGCTTAAACGGCTGAGATAGGCCAAAAAAAAAATAAAGTTGTTTTTTATAAATTTGCAACTATTTCTCATGCCAATGGCCATATATTTTGCCATTGGCATGCCTACTACATTGAATACATGCTTTCTTTTGAGCTGCCATGTCTCCGTTTTGTAATTAGCAGAAATGCATTCGGTTAGTAATCAAATACATTTCTGCAGGTTACACTTTTCCTGCACAGATGCCTGCCTGCTTCCTGGATCGCTAATTCACCTCATTTGCATGTTTTTCACCAGCAAATGAGATAATTAGCATATAGCAGTGGTGGCCATGTGGGAATAGTGTAGGTGCGCTTGTGCACGTGTTGGGGCTCATACCTGGATTGCTTGGTGGTCATATTGCGTGCAGCAGCTCTTGCACTATTCAGGCACTCCATGCAGAGCTTGCTGAATCTGAGGGAATATCAAAAAATGTATCCTGAGAGGAATTATCTGTCTGTCCTTTTGACTGTCTGTCTATCTGTGTCCATTTTTCTTTGTTAAATGGATATTTAGACTGCTCCTGGGCCCCTTTTCAGTTATGAAATGGCTACGTGAGAACAAAGCTTTACATCTGAGTGCATTACAAATGAATACACATAACCATCCTACATAAAAACCCAGTATCTCACTAGCAGAGTGATAATACACTCTTTTTCAGAATTAGCGTGTAACACGGCAATTCACAAAACTACAGTAATACAATACAACAGCAGTACTGTGCAAGCAGAGAGTTGTACAGTAATACCACATGACCAATGAGTATTCTAATACAAACCGGAGGAAACAGAAGATTTCAGAGTAACATATGTAATGCACATTTGTCATTATACTGTGAAAACAGTCTCCCAGATCTACCAAGTATGATATAGTTACATTTTCAAGTATTTATTTATGTAAGACCGGGCATATCTATGGAGTTCAATGATTCTGCTATTATTGTGACATAAGTACATATTTAAATATTTACATTTGAAGGATTTTTTACAGATTGAAAAAGAAATGGTGGAATTATTCGACCTGCATTATGATGTGTTAGTTATTGAGAAAGTTAAATAAATCAGCCTTTGTCTATGAAGTATGTAGACTGGTATACCTTTTAGGTGTGGCAAGAGTTTTTACCTGAATAGTCAGTAATTTTCATAAGGCTGAAGGGAAAGTTGATTTAGTTTGATGGAACAGTTTTTACTGAAGTTTTTCTGTCATGAGGAGGCAGACTTAAAATGAGTTAATGTAGTGTTAGCCTGTTGTCAGTGCGATTTCAAAGGAAGAATAGAGCAGATGTGATTTGGAGTTTATTTTTATGATATGAACAGAAATACAAGAGTTTAAAAGGAAGGATGGTTAGTAATAGAACAGAGTAAACAGTAATGGTTATGCATTTGGCCTTTTGCAGTGTGCTGCACTAATGTTTTAGTCGAGAGGAGAGAAACTGATAAATCTGCATATACATTTAAAGTAGTCTAAACTCAGTGTGTGTTGTAAGCTGAATAGTGTGAGACAATAGGGAGATCATATTCCATTCTAGATGTAAGTGCAATCTTTGCTAGAACTTTTCTGGATACAGGGATTAGGTGATTTGAAATGGAATAAGCATCCTAAATTGTGAGGTATCACTGGCAATAGTTTGTATTGTTTTTGAATGTCAGAGTGGTATCTAAGGTAAGACCAAGATAATTGTATTGTCCTACTATGTTTTAGCAGTCATTTTTAGGAGTATTGACAAAGAGTGGGATCATTCAAGAAAGTTTGTGTTTTATGTCAAAGATCATTGCTGTAGCTTTTGAGGCATTGACATAAGGTAGTTTTTTTTAGTTATCTATAAGCAGAGATTAAAGAAGTCTTCTTGTAGGTACTCTTGTAGAAGCAAAAAGGAGACGCTGTATATATGTAGTGTAACATCACCTGCATAGACAGCAGTGCTAGCAAAGGGTATAATCGTGTTAATTTCATTAGAAATCGTGAAAACAATATTGGGTTGCTTATTAGCATAGAACATTGAAGAACACCTGCTGTAAAAGTTCCCTCATCAGTTGCAGAGTTACTACCTGCTATTTATTTTTATTTATCTAGCTATCATTTTGACTGGGTTAATCTAACTAGGCTAGTGGTCTCTTTCCAGGGAGTCCCAAGGTGGTATTTATACTACCAGAGGAAATTTGGTCCAAAGCGTTGTTAACTCACAGCAAGAGATTCTCCCGTTCGATTCTTGGTTGGAGCTCCTTCTGTGTGGAGTCTGCATGTCCTCCCCGTGGTCGAGTGATGTTTAAAGACATACAGGTAGGTGCGTGCGTGAATGGGTGTGCCTTCTTTGAAGATTGGACATCGGGCTGACACCTCGGCACTGTAAAAATCCACTGCCAATCATTAGTGGACCGGAGTTCCACTGTGGTGACCCCTAACCGGGAAAAACCGAAAGGCATTAGTTTTGTTTTATGAGAGAATTTCCCCACTTCATTTTTCAATAGGTGACATGGGATCTTCTACATCCACCCAAGTTACCACCTACTCAAGCAGATGAGACCACAGTTTAGCATCTCATCTGAAAGGTGACACACTCAGGAGTACAGCACCCACTTTATGCTGCACTACAGTGTCGGCAATCCAATCACATGGAGTGACCCTGTACTTTAAAGGTTCTGTTTGTTAAGCCATTTTTGAACTAGTTTGTATTAGTAACAATGCCTGTGTTCACAAGTTTTAGTATGATTTGATGGTTTACACTTTTCAAGCCTTAACAAAGGCCTATAAAGATAGTTCTGTTTTGTTGTTTGATTTTAAAATAGTCAGCATTGTAGAGCTAGTGAGTGCATGTGTTTGGTGGTGGTGATGGTGGGGGGGGGGGTCAGAGAAAAGGAGAGAGACAGGATATCTCAGAAGTGATGTGCTTGGATACAGAGAGAGTTATGCATGTTTTGAGCAGCCTAGTAGAAGAAAATGCTCAATTAGAAATGGCTAATTCAATTTAAAAATATGCGGACACATATAAAACAAATCTAGTGGGACAATGGGATGTAGGAAGAAATTCGATATTTCTTAACAAGGAATGCAGCTTCCTAACTAATTAGGTAGGATAATGGGAATACAAGGTAAAAAAATAATTCCATCTGTTGAAAAATGTTTTATTTCTATTGCTCTGAAATATAAATAAAATGGACTACATTATGAAGCTGCATTTTCTGAGAAGTCAGCTGTTCAAGACTTTGTTATTTCCATTTATTTCCTTATAAGTGTTAATGAGTAAACTTCTTCTGATATAGCAAAACTTAATGTTTACCTTTTTGTAACAGGATTATTGTCGTCAGTTAGAGGGCATACAGAACCTGCCTAAAAGAAGCATTTATTTTCTGTGTGCCCTTTGGAGCTTAAATCATGAAAGTATATAAGAAATACCTTATAATTTGCACAGATATTACTAGTCATGGGAAAAACACATCATATTTGTAGTATATCTGTGGTCTCTCCTTTTTTATTGCCTCAAAGCACTGACTACCGAAGTATTTGGGATGGACAAAGTAATTAAATCTCCCTTCAGCTATTACATTAGTGTGGGTGGCTTTGTGTAACTTTTTTCACATGGTAAAGTGCAATTTCAGCTTCTGATGGGTAGGGCAGAAGAAACTTATTGAATTTAGGCTGACGTCATTGAAATTTACCTCTCAGGCTTACTGGCAAAAAACAACTTATTGCTAGATGAATGAAAGTCATGTGTTTAAAAACTACTATATTGTGTTATCTGGAATTTCCTGAGTGCCTCTCAGATTACAATAACCTGAACAGATGACCTGCAGAAAGCATTGTATATACATAAATTAAAACATGTTGACTGAACAGATTTTACAAGCTAGATCTTCAGGTTTTCACTTTTTATTTATTTCAGTCTTAATTAATATCCTGCATTTGAGAATATGTGCTGCATTTTTCTGGTTTCAGGGGTTAGGTGGTTTAAAATAGAATAGGCAACCTAAATTGTTCATTTAAGGAAGAAAGTTTTCTGTATATATATATATATATATATATATATATATATATATATATATATATATATATATATGTTGTTGTTTGTCTTTCGGCTTTTTCCTGGTAAGGGGTCACCACAGCAGAACTCCAGTCCGCTAATGATTGGCAGTAGATTTTTACGAAATGCCAAGGTGCCAGCTCGACGCCCAACCTTCAGTGAAGACGCACCCATTTACGCACGCATGTCTTTCGAACGCTACCCAACTGCGGGGAGGACATGCAGACTCCAAACAGAAAGCACTCCCAAGCCAAGCCGCATATATATATATATATATATATATATATATATATATATATATATATATAAATATATATATTTACACACACACACACATATTCGTGTGTGTGTGTTGTGTGTGTGTCTGTGGGCGGTATGCATGCAGCTCAAAAAATATAATCTGAGAAGAGATGCATGACTGCTGTTGTAAAACTTTATAGTATGATTCACTGCAGGAAGTAGGTGATTTAAAATTAATTATATTTAAAAGTGAGTATTTAAACATATTCTGAATGTTATGAAATGTTACCTTTAGTTTCTGTATGCACTGTGCAGATTTTGTTTGTTGTTAGTTTTAACCCTTTTCTGTTTGTGGGCCTGCGAGTTCTGTCTTTGGGTTTAAGTTCTAAACCCCTTTTACTGGTGTGTAGAAAAAAGAAATGTAAGCAGATGATATTGTGTCACATTGTTTTGTATGTGCTTAACATTTTTCTCAGATCCCACAGTCTTCTGGAAAAGTCACTTTTATCTCAGTAGATCAGGACCGGTGTCTCCTGACAATAACTGGGTTTGTGTTTGTCCACTAATAAACTCAGTGCTAAGCATTCTGTCATATTTCTTTTTTTATTTCTTTTTTTTTAAAGTAGCCACGGCATGTTTTGTTTGTCAGTGTTTCTATCATAGCCTGCACCTCCCAAATGGTACACAAGCAACTAATGCAATAACTTACACAGAATAACTTACTATCCAACTCCCAGCATGGCTTCAGGCCATACCACGGCACCACCTCAGCCCTCCTTTCCTTTACTAATGCCATAAACAATAACAGAAATGACAATAGGATAACCTTCACCCTCTTCCTTGACTTATCAAAAACCTTTGACATGGTCATACATGAATTTCTCATTCTTTCTCTAAAATCCATTTTCCTCAACACGCACACTATCCAGTGGTTCCAGTCCTACTTAACTGGTAGACAACAGGCGGTACTATACTAGGGCAAACTCTCCAGTCAGCTACCTCTCACACTTGGTGTCCCTCAAGGCTCCATACTAGGCCGACTACTCTTCTCTATTTTTATCAATAATCTTCACACTACTATCCCTAAAGCTACCTGTATTCAATATGCAGATGATTCCACTCTCATCTGTTCAGCCACCTCCCCATCCGAACTACAAATCTTAACCCAAAATGCATTTAACACTATTGAGAACTGGCTCACCAACCAACGCCTACTACTGAACCTCAATAAAACTAAACTTCTACTCTTCACCCCCACTAGTAGATCTGCCACACTTTCATTCTCTGTCACATCTAACAATGGCACCACTATCTCCCCAGATCAACACACTAAGCTTCTAGGGGTTATCATAGACAATAATCTCAAATTTGACCTACAGGTCAACAAAACCATTCAGACCATCAATAAGAAGCTTGGATCACTGTATAGAAACAAGACGCTCTTAACCTCACTGGCTAGGACTGAAATCGCCCGATCACACCTACTATCTACTCTTATATGCCTCACCTGTACTCTCAAACCTCAATAAAACTGAACTAAGTAATCTGTCCCATAGCTACAACCATATTGCCAGATTCGCCACTGGCTCCACTTATAGAACCCATCACTGTCAGAACCTGAAACAACTACAATGGCTAGAACTGCCCAGCTTAATTCAATTCAATCAACTCTTAATAGTGAACAAAGTTCTGTACCACCCTAAAGATATCTCCTCTCTTATAAATATTATTAAGCCATATAGCAACCTGAGATCCCTATGGTCAGCCGACAAATTACTGGTCCAAACCCACAAAGCTAATAACTCAGTTGGTGAATCCCTGTTCACCAACTTTGTTGGCAAAACCTGGAATGCCTTGCCAAACTATATAACCCTACAATCCTCCAAAAGTCTCTTAAAAAAAACCCTCAAACAGTATCTCAAATTGAACTGGCTATGCCCATGTACCAACCTGGATTAAGTTATAAAACAATAGCATGATCAGTAATTATCATAGCATAATCAGTAATTATCATAACATCTAACCACATCACCATGCTATGTATCCAGTCTTACTTGCAATTGCGTCTGTCCATGAGAACTGTGAGTCCCTACTAGGGAACATTACTAAACCAATGTACATAAGATATATTACCACTTTGTTTTTATATATTATAATTGTTTTCTAACTTCTTGTGTAACCTTTGTATGTCTGCCCTTCAGAACTGTGAGTCCCTACTAGGGAACACTTCTAAACCAATGTACATAAGGTATATTACCACTTTTTTATATATTCTAATTGTTTTTTAACTTCTTGTGTAACCTTTTGTATGTTTGACTATGTGGAGCTTTTCTCCCCAGGCCTCAGCTGAAAATGTACATGTATCCAGTCGGACTATCCCGGTAAACAAATGCAAAATAAATAAATAAATAAATAAATAAAATAAAATAATCCAGAGCAAGTGGGGGAACTACTTATTTATATATAATTATTTATGTATTCATCAAATTAATAATTATTCCACTTATGTTTTAGACAGATTCAGCTGTCATACCTTTAAGAAGTAGTAATGTGTGGAGATTTGAATCATGTGACCAAGTGTTATGGCCACTTATGAGTACCCTACTGAGCTAGCAGCATGTTTGTTCCCTGTTTCTTCATTGCTAAGGCCTGCTTACTTTGGCATCTAAACTGTTAGTATTGCTAATAGAACTTGGGTTTGGAAAAATGCAACATACCTATACAATGTCCCCAAATTGTATAAATGCTGCAACTCTAGTCTTCTGTAAAATATAACATGTTATGGAAGATATGTGAGTAAGATTGCAAAGGATATGTAATTATTTTGCTGCAAAGTTGCAATTAACAGTAAAGTGTAATCAGTGAAAGAGGTAGTAACTTTTTTTTGTATATTTGTGTGTATGTATATGGGGAAAAATATTAACTTTTTTCTGTGTGAGAGAAGCACCACACACACACACACACACACACACACACACACACACACAAAACACAGATGCATGCACACGTACATACACATATGTACACACTGTGATTCAGCCAAGATCAGTTAGCTACTATTAGTTACTTACGGCATTATGTCATGAAAGTGATCCGGTTATTTCCAGTAACTTAATGGATTATATTATTCAGCTGATTTTTAAGTTGACTAACCTTGGACATTCCTCCAGTGGACTGATGGAATGCCCTTTTCCTGGGATTGTGATGTACAGTAATCATTTTTCTCATTCAGCTCTACCTGAATGTGCTTGTCTCAGGATTTTGTGCCTTTCTGAGAGAGTAAGCACATTTTTGTTATTGATTTTACCTTCTACAATTTGCACTTCTTAGATAGTGGTATATAGCTCTTAGTAGCTCTTTTAGCCAGAAGTTATTTAGAAAATAAGGTTTACAGTCAATGTTCTCCTATACGTTGTATGCTAAAACACTATATTTTAGATTTATTGTGCAGAACATTGTCTCTGTATTTAGTTTCTCAAATTGTATTACTCAATTTTATTTTAGTAATTTTTTTTTATTTAAATACAAAAGTTTACAGCTACTTATTTATGTATTTGCTGACATAAAGATGATTTTATAAGTTGTGGTAGCACTGTTGGCATTTGTGGATGGCAAAAAAACTGCTCAGCTAAACAACCATCCTGTTTTATTTGTCATATAGTGCAATAACGGAATCTTGTGTGAGCCAGGCTAATGGGGTTGGTGGCAGTAACTATCATGGAAACCTGAAAAGGGTATCGCGCTGAAATGTATAATAATCTCTCTATAAATTACTGTGTACATTGATCTGTATGTGGAGGGTGGTGGGCACAATGCAATGAATTACTTAAAGGACAATCCCTGTGGATAATCTAGCACTATGATGTACCAAATTTATCATGATGTGATAAAAGTCTTGGCCTATATGTCTGTGCTACAGTTGTTCAGTGGAGAGCTTCTCTGGGTGTGTTTGATATGGGCTGATAGCTCAAGGCAGCAGTGCATGTTTGCTTTGCACTCTTAAGGCCTTTCTTTGCCTATTTATTTATTTATTTATTTATACTGTTTATATATATATATATATATATATATATATATATATATATATATATATATATATATATAAAATTATTTGGTTGTTGTGTAGACTGAAGGATCACAGCCACCTTTCCCTCACAACCCTCACAAGAAGCAATCTTCTTTATTTTTGACTGAATATACAAGGTTTTTTTTCTTCACTTACTACAATTTGACTATCTTTTGATTTTGCTGTTAAATATTTGCAACCAAAGGCTGGCTAAGCACTATTATTTCATTTCCATAGACAGTCCATCTCAAAATACTTGTTTTCACTCTACAACAATCCAAAAATGACAAAATAATGAATTTTTATTGTGATTGTGTTCACACTTCCACATAACATTTTTGGGAAGATTGTCTTCAGTTTTTGGCTCTGAATGGTAACAATTAAACTTCCAGCTGTTCTAAAATTGCATTGAAAGTTGTAATAAAACTGAATTCTTGGATCACAGTTTTATACTGTATCACACTGAGAGTAGCTCCAATGACAAACTTGAAAAGGTCGATCATGCCATATTTTTTCATATCACAGGTGAGGAAGTCATCTGGGCATTGTTTAATTTTGTATCAAATCAAGAAGGAAAAAAGCTGTTTGACTGTATTGAAAAGTACATTTCTGGCACATAATGAGCTAAAGAAAAAAATCTACTCTATGTCAGACATTTATTTTTTAACAGAAATCAGGAGGCACAATAAATTATGGTTGCATTTGTGAATGATCTGAGACACTGTGTGCATAACTAGAAATTTTTATGGCTGTGTGGTTTACTAATTAGAAATAGAGTCATAAGTATCAATAATCACTCCTATATAAGAACCAGAATGTTGAGAGAATCAGACCTCATACTTGAAAAAAAATGCTGTGTCATGTAAGTTAACAGTCAAAATGGAACTGATTTAATCCATGTTGATAAAAAATTCTCATCTGCAAGGATTCTTTGACTGCCAATAGGGAACTTACAGCTCTATTAGATAGCATAACTTACATAGGTGCTAGGATGTATTCTTAACAAATCACATACAGAAAAGAGAGTCAGGTCACCATGACTGAAAATATTTTTTTGGGTAAATACCTACATGAAAAAAAATGGCCATTTTACAAAATGGAATTGTGTAGAGCATCCAAGTCTAATTCTGGGCACATGTGTTTAGGCAAGATGGTGTTTACTTGTCAAGGGAGGATACTTTTTGCAGCAGACATATTGCAGTATATGACAAACACAAGACAGGAGTTTTGCCAGGTTGAATATGTAACAGTTCACCGACAGCAACATTTGATGTATCTCTATTAACTCTTAATGCCAGGAGCATTAGTAATATTTTTTTTATTGATGAATTTGCTATGTTCTCACAAGATTGATGTTGTTATTGTTTGTGAAACACAGTTAAAGAAGAATGACTGTAAACCAGTTCTGTCAGGATATAAATGTTTTTGGTGTAACAGACATTTTAACAAAAAAATCAGGTGGCGATGTTATGATAGGGATTAAAGATTGTTAAGAGAGACCTGTGAATATTACATGTTCTGTGATAATACCAATACTGTAGAGTGTGTAACTGTGACAATGAAGACAACCCTGGAACATATAATAATTGTTGGAACGTGTAGATCACCATAGCCAAGTGCTGATGACCTAGAGGAATTCATACATTTTTTGCATGAAACAGAAGAGGGAAGAATAATATTGGCTGGGTTCTTACATTTATCAGAAACACACTGGAATAATATAGATGCAACAACAGAAATAAGGAAGTTATTTACAATATAAAAGCAAAACCAGATGACCGGCAAAATGTCATGTGACACTGAAAACAAAGTGAAAACAAGAAAGGTCAGTTGCCAGAAAAAACACCAACTGAAATTAAAGTTGAATGCTTTTGTTTCTCTTTATTATTTAGGAACTTTCTCAGTATACCTTTAAAAACTTTAAGTTATTTACAACGTATGTTCAGGAACAACAATCGCTTTATATTGTAAAAAAGTCTCCCAGGGAACACACCATTCTAGAGATTGTCTGTGTTCCTAAGGAAATTACTGTTAACTTCATGTCATGTTTTACCACTGTTGCTGTGTAGTGGTCATGTGGTTATAAAGGATAAATTGTTGCTAGATAATTATGCCAAACTGAAATCTAAACCAAGAAATAGAAGATTATTAACAGATTACATGGAAGCAAAACAGTCACTATGTAAAACTAATTGGATTGATGTGTTCAGTGGAAAAACTGTAGAAGGACTGTGGCAAGTTCTGAAAGCATGCCATGTAGAAATTCTTAATTGTGATAGTTACTGTCTCTAAGCAGATTACAGCAAACATGAATGCATGTATTCATCTTCATTACTCTATTGACCACTGTAATCTATACATTTAACTCTTCATCTTGTTCAAAATTACATTAAACTGACTAAACATAGCTTAGCACACCTGCACAAAGTCAGACAGAATAACATGGATGAAGGCAATCAAATCCTGAGCTACAGCCATAAGTTATGTACTTCCATTAACCTTAGTTGCATTTGTTGTCCGTCACCAGACATTGCGCAAATGCAGGAGTAGAAGTATAATGACACACGAGGGAGAAAATACATAGGTAAGGTGATGTAGAGGCAGGGACAAAGTAGATTATGATAAAAGAAAGATAATAGTGGCTCACAACAATACGTAGCCAACAGTTACATATAACTTAGTGTACCAAAACCACCCAGAAAGACTTAGCAAATGGCAGGATTAGAACCCTTGAAATTAATCAAAAAAATGTGTACATATGTGAGCATTAGCTCATCACACCACAAAGAAATTACTACTTGTGATCATTAAAATAACAATACTGAAGCAGACTGGCAACTTAATGAACCAGAAGTGGTGGACAGTGAGAGAAAGAGACAGATGCAGAGAGGAATAACAGCAACATGTGTTGTAGAATATGTAGGAATATCTCTATGGTGTTTTAGTCTTACATATTAAATCAGCATTAATCTGTCATGCTCTGTACAATAAAGTACTTGCTATAGGTAAAAATAAGGGGTAGGAGAGTGCAATAAAAATGAATACCTATTCAGGGTAAGGTTGGCTTAATAAGTCTCCCTATTGGGGCTGCACTGTTTTTGAAAATGATGTATTGCACTGTTCCAATGTTACGTTAAGAAAATGTTTTATATGGAGAGAAATATAGATGTTTGCAGTTAGAAATATATGATAGGAATATGAAATGTCATGAAGTAATAAACTGACATACAGCTGTAATCAAACCCATGACACTATGCAAAAACACCAAGCCTCCAACAGGGTAACTCTCAATATGTTAAACATCCAGCAGCCTAAGAACTGTTACATTAACTCTTTCACAGTACTGCCTTTATACTGTATTACCACAGCGCAGCAGAGTTAAACACATTTGTGTGAAAGTAAACAGACCACTACAACTTAAATTGAAATATTCAGCTTTTGCAATAAAAAGTTAAACAGCATTCACTGTCATTCATCATTGCTGTGCTATGCCAAACTCCACACAAATGCCAAGAACTTAAAATGAAGGCTTTTCCATGTTGTGTCTGAATGTATTTTTTGACAGACTAAATGCAAAAAAGGGGTGAATCAGACAGTAGTGAAAATGGGGCTGGCAAGCAGAGGGAGGGTAGAGGGGAAAGAATACAGAAATTTGCAGGAGGGTCATGGGAGGGCACCATAGCTATACATTTCTTCACAATGTAAATGTACAAATGTATACACAATTTCATAACTTTGCAGTCATCACACCAGTGATGGGTCACAACAACAGAATAATGTTGTATGGCCAATTGGACCAAATCAACTGCATCAAGGGGACACATAGGTAAAGTGGAGAGCTATGTATGGGGTGTAATTTTTCTGTGGGATATGCACCCATTTTTTTTTTGGTTGAGAGAGGAATGTTGGGAAAGATGCTTAGGAATGAGAGGATCGGGTAGGTAGGGAAGTTAGGAAGCATCTGAAAATATACAGGACATACAAGACAGACGGGGATGGTAATAGAGACAAAAGGCTGGGGGACAGCATGATTGGAGATAGGTAGGGGACATCGGTGGCACACATATCTCCAGCTTGAGAACAGTAAAAATCTAGTCCTCACCCCCAGAACTGTCATCACTGTCTACTGCAGCAGCTTTCTGGGTCACTACTGGATGTAGCATCATCTTTGCAATGTAATGCAGGCCCTTTCCAACCCTGCCGATATGTGCACCAAGGCCCCTCTCCAATATATTCTCCACCAGCCCTGCCAGCTCTTTACAGGTGGCAAAATCACCACTTTCACATCTACTACTTCTAGAGGGTACCAGTGTACCAGCAGCCATGGCAGAGCTACCTGATGCAGTTGAGGCAAGTAGGGCAGGGATTCTGCATGCAACACTAACAGGTTGTGTCCCTGAAGTGCTGGATGTTTGTGCTGCCATCTATGGAGGTATGGTGTACCTCTTTGCGCTGATAATTAATTTTTCAGCAGCAAGTTATGTAAACAGCAGATTGTTAATACAATATAAACCCCTCACAAAAAAAGAAGAAAAAGAGAGAAATGGTTGGGGAAAAAAGAGATAATTAGATGCATAGCATGTCACAGTACTGTATTTTTTAATAAATGTGGTTTGGCAATACATAAACAATTACACTAATTTACTATTGTGCACCTTTGCCACATCCATATATGATAGAAAGGTATGTATGTGTCATTAAATAAACAAATCTCACTGCTATAATATAAGAAACAGCAGCTTTTATTTCCCTGTGATGGATTAGTTATGGATTCTAATTTAATAATTACTATCAGCATAATGCAATTCTTCTTGACATACAGCTGTTAATATTTTATAAATACTTATCCATTAATAACAAGTAATTCTTGCTTCTGGGTACTGAACACACACACACAATAAAGCTGGTATTCTAATTGCCTAATACAATCAACAGGAGTTATTAGGGAAAGCATGCATGCTTGAGATGAAGGTTGAGATATGCCTGCTCAAGATGCTAGTGCTTGAAGAAATGAAAATACATTATGGCTTTAATTTATAAATGACTCATACTTACCCCATGCCTCTCTGAGGTGATTTAATCTCTCGTGGTATACCTCATGGTTTACAGCTATCTTCTCTACAGCTGTACAGCACAAAAAGGAAAGAAATATATATGAAAGCATAATGAATAACTGCATTGGCTGGCTAGATCATTAATGCCATATCATGGATAGATTATGAGTCAGTATATTTACATAACTGAGAGATGTTTCCAGTTCTAAATTCAGTCTCCCATTGGCTTAGGTGGTCCTGCTTGCACTTCTTAAGTTGACTATAGTGAGGACAACATTGTTCCTCATTTTGTGGAATGCCTGTTGCATTGGAGACACCCTTGGTTAAATATTCCAAGCCTCAGCCTTATACTGAGACCAAGTATAATCCCTTGCATCAGTCTATTTCTGTAGTGCTTTATGAGGAGTGCCACAAATATTCTGGACTCCTCAACACCCCACCTTTGTGCTTAAGTTTAGCACCATTCTCTTCCTTGCCGGCCATGTCTTCAAAAGTTAAGCTAACAAAATCTGTCTGAATTGTTGTCTGGTGTTGTACAAAGGTGCGCAGCCTTGCCAACTACATTTGCACAACTGAATGCAGACAGACTCCTTGGTAGGCACATTGGCACTACTTACATTACATAGCAGTAATGGTGTGAAACATGGCACTAAGCTTTACCACGTATGATTCTCCACCTATTAACAGAGGTTCCAGTGTTCAATAATGGAATGCTTAATGGCATGGCTTTTAAGAACTGCAGACTGGAAAGTGAAAGATGATGAATTCTAACATATTGCCATGCTGGGGCTTACACAGTGTTAAAATATTATTGTAACAGTTGGGAGTCAAACCCATTGGTTAAAGGGTGCAAAGATTGAAGCTTAGTTTATTAACTGATATTGTCTCAGTAGAACTATCTTTCCAGCATGGAAATTTGACATATAGTAATTTCTGAATGAATAGAGATATGCCCCGGGATTCATGAAGCTCGGCGCAAGGACAATTTTAGCCTTGTGCCGAGCATCCTCCTTACAGATGGTGCAGCAGCACTATATGAATATTTATGAGGGCACGCTGCCACTCCCTTGACGTGCACAGGAAATGTGTGCAAGTGCAGGGGGCATGTATAAGTGCTCTACGGAGGCGTAAACATACCCCCATGGTTGCACAACCTACTATGCTTACTATTAGAGCCCACCTTTAATAGTAAGCAATTAAGTCAGTGTCCGTGGATATTGAAATGTATGCTAAGCATACAAGAGTGTCCACAAACATTGAAATAAAATCAAAGTAGTAAACACACAACCATGTAGTGGAATGCTGATCCCTGTCCCTAGAACTATCAGAATTAGATTTCCGCACGTCCCTATTTTACATTTGTATTGTTTCATTATTGAAAGTGTAAGTGAAGCGCAACGTGTTTGTTTGTCGCTGCCCCCTGCTTAGTGTAGCTTACACATCAAAATCATCCAAATAGAAAAGAACATGTAGACTCAACGTTAACATCAATAGTGTAGTGTTTAGAGCATCTGCCTAATGAACAGACATTCATGGTACCACTATAGCACATATCATTTTCCATGTGGAATGTGTATACGAACATATGTATACATTGTTTTGCTGTATAACCTACATACTAACATGTAAATGTGAACTGGAGTACTGCATTAAATATTTAACTAATGTCATTCAATCAAAGTGGTAGTGTCATAATGAATAAGGCACTAGTAAGCAGGTGTAAGCACAAATAAGCAGTAGTAAACATATATAAGTACCAGTAAGCAAGTCTGAGTGCATTTGCGTGGGTTTAAGCAGTGCCCAGCATAGGAAATGTATATAATTATGTAGATGTATGTGCATGTGTATGTACAGATATATAATACATATATATATATATATATATATATATATATATATATATATATATCTATATATATATATGAAGAATGAATGTTGTAACAATAAAGCATACAAAAAGAATGAGAAGGGAATCAACAGCAACTACAGTATTATTTAGTGCTGTCAGCGTTTGTCATATCAAGCTGGGCAGGGGTGAGCAAAGCACTGCTACTCACACCACAGGCAGGATGCTACCAGTGGGAGTAACATTGTTGATCTGCTAAGTCTACTTTACAAACAATCACAGGGTAGTCCCTGGTGGGGCTACCCAAAAATTGCTAGGATTGTTGGCCCTCTGACCATTACACAAGCAAGGGCAGGTATGTTCAAGGACTAAATGGTGGGAGAGCCTGATGATACATGGGTTGGGGCAACATACGTGTAGGGTCCCTAACGCTGGGGAGAGGGCAATGTGTGGAGGTGTGTCATGGCAGTGACAGCAACCAGAGAATGGATGGTTTGCATATATGTCGAACTCAGGTGGGGTGGAGGAACCATGGGTATGAAATTATAGATCCAGGCGTGTCAGGGTTGGATGGCCTGGTTCTATTTGGACCGCCTTGTGGAGGTCAGCGAGTTCATTATAAGTATATATGCATACATACATGCATATATCTATATGTAGAAGTACATTCCTTGTAACACATTCATTCCTTTTGCAGACATAAATAACATGAAAGCACCCCTACAAACCTCAACAGTAGATAGAATAATAGGTTATGTATAAGAGGGAAGGGACGAATCTGCAAAAATGTAGAAGTGTGTATATTGTCCAAAGTCAGTGCTGTTCTCAAAAAATCAAATGTGAAGACTTTCTCACACATGGAATCATTCCTGTGATCTGCCTGCTATGGCAACACCAATCACTAAACTGGTCCTATTTGTAATATAATTTTGCCGAACTCGTACATTATTAGCTCTCATGTGTAATGTGTGTGTTACCACATAGTCATAGTTATTAATTTATTGTAATGTCATGTTAATGAGAGTAATGATGTAAAGAAGTATAGATTTTAATCTTGAAATAAAGACATGTGTGTCCCAGGTGGGACAACCCAAAAATTGTGAATTGTGTCCTATTGGTCGCTCATTTCACCAATGTGTGTGGACTAAACTTTTGGGATGTCTGCGGATACGTGGAGTGAGTCAACCCATGGGATGGATCTACAGGAGCAGGGAGTGGCCAATGTGTAGTGGTGTGGATACACCGTGTATCCAATTGGAGAATGGATGACTGCTGCGTCAGTGAAGTGTTGGGGTGGGTGTTTGGGGAACTAGGATCCATGGGTACATGGGTATATATGCAAATGAAGCAGAAAAGCAATAGTGTAGTGGTTAGAGCATCCGCCTAACGAGCAGACATTCCCGTTCCGAATCCCACTGCAGCACATACCATTTTCCATTGATAATCTGTATATGAACATATTTTGACATCTGTCTGCTGTATAACCTGCATAATAAGAATTAAAAGTGAACTGGAGTGAAGTGTCAGTGTCATAAAGAATAAGGCACTAGTAAGCAGGTTTAAGCATAAATAAGCAGTAGTAAGCATATATAAGCACTAGTAAGCATGTTTAAGTGCATCTGTGTGGGGGTATGCATTGCCTTACAGACATATATATATATATATATATATATATATATATATATATATATATATATATATATATATATATATATATATATATATATATATATATATGTGTGTGTGTGTGTGTGTGTGTGTGTGTGTGCGTAGATATACACAGATATACAGCTATGATAGGAAACAGCACACAAGAATGACATATGTTCACAGGCTATGCCAATGGAAGTGAGGGGCCCAAGCAAGAAACATGTAACACATAGCATGACCTCCCCCCAGCCGGACAGAGGAAGCATACACACAAACCCATAAACAATGTAAATAGTCCTCTGCTCCTTAGACCACAGGCAGGATACAACCGAGGAGGGGGGTGCAGAGTGCACCTGTGAAATCTAATCTTGGAACAGACAGGAGTGTCCCTTGCAGGATGCCGCAAAAATTGACATATAACCAAAGGAAGCCAATATGATGACCATTCTGGCTGGAGTGTGTACATACCTGGAATACAAGGGTGAGAAAGCCTGATGACCCACGGGTCGAGAAAACGTATGACATGGGTCCCGTGAAGTTGAGAGTGGGCAGCGTGTAGTGGTAGTGGTGTTTTCAGACCCGACCTGCACCCAGAGTAAGGATGGGTGCAGTAGAGGAGGTGCAGGTGTGGGAACTATGGGTAGCTAGTTGTGGGTCTAGGTGTGTAGGTGTTGGCTGATTTGGGTCTATACAGACAACCCCATGGATGTGAGCAAATGTGTTCATTGGGCAGAGGCATTGCCCAACGAGCAGCCACACCCGCTACGAGTCCCACTGCAGCAAAGTCTAATCTATATAGCAGAGAAAGGAATAACCAGATGTAGATGTATTTATGAAGAGGAATGTGTGTGCATATCTACCCATAGCTACATGGAGATATACCTCTCCCTCTCCAAAGTACAAATGTATACATACAGAGACAGAATACATATACATACCCACATATAGCTATATACATATGCAGACACCCATACACCCATATGTTGTTAGATATACATAGACAGCAATATATAAATATATACATGTATGCATTCATATACAAATATATCTGTATATAGTAATGCAGGTATATATACATATATGTGTGTGTGTGTGTGTGTGTGTGTGTGTGTGTGTGTGTGTGTGTGTGTGTGTGTGTGTGTGTGTGCGTGTGTGTGTGTGTGTGTAAATATACACATGTAAATAGCTAGGATATGATACAGCAGTTACGAATTGCATATGCTCACAGGTCGTGCAAATGGGGAGAGGGGTCCAATCAACAAACGTGTAACACGTAGCATCAACCACACCCACCTAGACAGGTGAAACATACAAACACATGATACAAGTAAACACCCACTGCTTCTCAGACCACAGGCAGGATACTACCAGTGGGAGAGACCTGCCAGGTCTAATCTTGAAACAAAGACATCAATGTCCCTTGTGGGACACCCCAAAAATGACTGATCATCGGAATCAGTCCCTGCAATGATTCATCAAACCAGGTTGTAGACGTACGTGGACCAGTAGGTTGTGCAAGCCTGATAACCCATGGTTCGACACAACGTACGACATGGGTCCTGACATGTGGAGAGTGGGCAGTGTGTAGTGATGTGGTTAGACCCCACCCGCACCCAAAGTAAGGATGAGTGCTGTAGAGGAGGGGCAGGTGGTGGAACTATGGGTATGCAATTATGGGCCTAGGCGTGCAGGTGTTGGCTTGCACAGTTGTATTAGGACCGCCCTGGGGATGTAAGTAATATCCCTAAATGGGCAGAGCTTACTCCAATACCTCTCAACCCCTAAGAGCAAAACCACTGGACAGATCATAAACTGTTGGGGAAACAAATAGGGACAGAAAGCACATATTCCACTTACAACCTTAGAAAGCTGATAGAATAATAGGTATGTATTAGCATGACTCGGCTGAAGGATGTGGGGTCCTAAACCCAATTACTTGTCTTTATTTAATGGTGTCAGTTCCCAGGCATTTGCCAGACAGATGCAGATTGTAAGAGGAACACACCAATAGTATGAAGCACACTCTGGACAGGCCATGGATTGCGTACAGTCGACTGGCGTGCTTACGCCTAATGGGCAGCCATTCCCGATATGGGTCCCACTGCAGCACAGTCCAGTTTAAATGACTAAGTACGGTATGACCATATGTGTCATTGCATAACCCACTACACAACATTTACTAACACATGGTCGCAACACCCCACTGTAGGCATGTAAGCCGATGTAATAGGCATCACTAGGTATTATTGTAGTCCTCACCCCCACCCAGGGGTGTGAGTGTCAGATGCAAACACCAAATGCAGTGCATTTGCAAGTGTGGGAGCAAGTGGGTGTAAGCCTGTTTGGCCGCCGGTATGCGAGTATCACACTGGTGAAACAATGCAAAGGCTGAGTGTAAGAAACTGTAACCGGAGGTTAGCATTGCTTAGCTCTGCGCAGACCCGCACACACCTGCTCATAACTGCTTTAAAGTGCCTTAATCACTCTGTACCTAACAGCTCATGTTCTGCCAGCAACAAAATAAACAGCATCTGCAAGGCTAGAACTCGGGACCATGTACATCACAGTAGTTAACCACTTCACCATGATAGCAATACATATAAAGGAGGTATCAGAAAACTAATCCTCACCACAGGGAAATCAAATCAAACATGTGAACTGAATCTATGTACAGTGTAATGTTCTATAACCTGCCACAGACCATAACTATGTGAACTGGAGTACTGCAGTAAACATAAAGTTGAGATGTTACTGTAATAAAGTTATGAAATCCCCAGGACCCCATACAGTGTATGTACACATGAATGATGGATACCAGACACATATATAACCTGTAATGAATCAGACATAGCTTAGCCTTTTTGAAACTGGCCAATTACGGAAAAGTGCGGGAATCTGGCCCTACTTAAACCGAAGAGGTGGGAATATGGCTCATAACTGGTTGTAGCATCCCCCTGAAGGCAGAATGGCTGGAGTGTGAGAAGGCACTCGCTTTAGAGTGCAGTGCTGGGGGCATCCAGGAGTTCAAATTCATGGTATGGCTCCTGGTAAAGCACCATGACAGGAGACTACTGTAGGGCCAGTACCAGGGCTCGCAGTACAAAATGGAGGCCTGGGACAGTCTCACCCATGACCTCACTAGTGCCACAGGTATCCCCCGGACTCGTGAGCAGGTCAGGCACCACCATGCAGATCTGAAGCGGAGGAGGGGGGATGTTCTGGAACAGTGGATCCAGGAAGTAAGGCAGATGCAGAATGCCCCAGAACTGAGTAAGTACTCCTTCCACTACATAGTTAATAATTGCCTAGCTTGTGTATACTATGGATAGGTATGGCTAAATATCACTGTACTTCTCTAGAAGCTGCAGGTGAGCGTGCTGTGAACCAGCAAGCCTATGATGCTAGGCTGCAAAAGATGCGTTGTAAGACAGGTTAGTAAATAGCCTGCATGCACTGTCATAACAAATAAATGTAAGAGCCTCAGAAAGTGTTGTACCAGTATGCAGATTTGTGTAATATGCTGTGAATAAAGGTATAACCCCTGCAATGCTTCTGTTTACTCTGCAGTCATATGTTGTTGTACTGTTGCAGTTATTAAATAGTACTGTTGTAATAAGCAGTGTTACCCACACTGTGGTATGCAGATAAAATGTGTATGAAGTGCTGTATAACAATGTTGGAAGTGCAAACAGGTCAGTCATACTAGACTAAATACATTGCAAAGACTCATAACAATTGCCTGATAGCATAGTGTACAGTGCTCTTAACTGTAATGCTTTTGTCACACACAGCAGGGCTTTGGATCCCAGGAGCGCCAATGAGTTGTATGTATAATCATTCCACACAACTGCACACAATTTGTTAGAATGTTCAGAGAGAAAGCTATATGCATATATACACTTAACAACCATACAGATTATGCTAGAATGCTCAAATAGAAAGTGGTATGCATATTCATACCCCTCAACTGTTCCAATATGCCCAGTCAACTGTTCCAATCTGCCCAGTATGTCCTGATAAATGGCCCACATCACCTGTCTTTTGCCCTGTTCCCCTGACAAATTAGTGTGATGATCCAATAAATGTAAGCAGCTGTAAATGACATATAACTGATAGTCAGACTTGTACATAGTCAGAGAATGTACATGCAAACATACCTGTCATCCTAGCATCTCACCCAAAGTGTATGACAGCAGTCAGCAGTCTCAATACATGTTGCATTACACCTGCATCTTGTCAAGCCTGTACCTAAGACACAGGTCTCATACATACTAATCTACAAACATACCATTGTACAATATAACACCATTGGGTAGTGTAATAATATATGTAAGGGACAGACCACTGCAGTGACTACGAATGTTATGAAAACTACAAGGATTTATTAGTTGTTAATTGAACTCTCTCACCCCTACCATATGTGCAAAAATAACTGATTTACACAACTCATTTGGTATGTCTACACTCCTAACCTTTGTTGGGACACATGTCCTATTGGTTTATAAATATTCACATCTGTTTCTATGCATGTGCCATGTTAAAATACCCCCATATTGGTGTCCTGTTGCCATCCATGAAACCTGCATGTTGTTGTAATGGCCACTGTTTACCCATATATGCATGTGTTTTGCCTGCTCTGCAACTATTTTATATCTGGTGCCCTGGGTAGTGGGAATACCTATGCATGCTGTTATAACTAATCGTGAATGCTGTTGACTATTACTAACCCATATCTGCCTTAAACATGCTATAACATAGCTCGTATGGGAAGGCCGGTCCCAGCAGACCCACCTGTCCCACCTCAGCTGGCCATGGCACCGGGCACCAGCACATCTGGGACCCAGCCTGGGACCTCCTTGTCTGTTAGCCCTGCACCACCTTTGGGTGGATCCACTGCAGGGGATGGGGCTCGGTCCCCCCGGTAGCAGGAGCAGACAAGAACTGTCACCCATGGTACGGTCCGGGCCATGGTGCGTAGGGAGCTCGACCGGGAGATTTGAGACCACCTATGCCAGCTTGAGGGCCGAGTGGTGCAACTAGAGGGTGGGCCTGCCCCTCCTACACAGCTCCCAGCACAGCCACCTTCTGGGCTGTGAAGGTATAGTTGTGACTGCCCATAGCTGGGGACCTCAGTCCCACTGTATCTATTTGTGGGCTCATGGGCTTGCGACTTCCAAACACCCCTCCCCATCCAAGGTGTCCCCCCCATATGTGTCATATACTGCCCCTGTACATGTCTTGTTTGTCTTGTCTGTCATCCTATCCAACCTATCTTCCCTGATGATAACTACTCTCCTTCCCCAACATCCCACTCTGACCTAAAAGTAAAAGAATAAAAGGGCAATCTGTTCCCTCAAAAAAAGCATGCCCCATACATAGCTGTCCATTTCGCACATGTGTCCACTGGACACATGTAAACATTTCTAATTGGAATCACAACATACTATTGTTGCCCTCACCCGTCTCTCAGGGTTGTGCGTGTCCAAATGTACCGACGAATTTATTGCATATGCACAGCCGTTGCTGTAGAAGAAATGACAGCTATGGACCTTCCCTACACCCTTCGTGCACATCCCTAGCTACCTTGCCTACTGTCTTTCCCTCTTTGTGCCCCTTTTTTGCCACTTTCCTATCACCCCTTTTTTCTTTTCTTTTAAAGAAATTTGCGTGGGGGTAAGTGGGAGTAAGCATTTTTAAGCAGCAGTGAGCAGGTTACAGCCTGTTTGCGTGGGGGTAAGCACTGCTACATAGGTTAAGCAATCAAGAAGGTAACTGAGTGTAAGGAACTGTAACCAAAAGTAACCACTGCTTACTGTCGAGCAAACCCGCGCACACCCGCTCACAACTGCTTAAAAGTGCCTTAATCACTCCATATCCAACGGCCCTTGTTCTGCCCAGCAACAAAATAAATGGCCTCTGCAAGGCTTGCAACCAGGACCCTGCACACCACAGCCAATGTGATTTACCACTAAGCCATGGCAGATATACAGACATCGAATGTTATCCCAAACATAGCATCCAGCACAGTCATTCAACAGTATAGGAAATGTATTCCAGTATGTAGATGTATGTGTGTGTGTTTATGTCTAGATATATATACATACATAGATATAGATATATATATATATATATATATATATATATATATATATATATATATATATAGATATATCAAGAACATACCATGTGACAACAAAACAGTAAAAAGAATGAAAAGGGAAACACCAGCAACTCCTGTATTATCTAGTGGTGTTGTCCTATGTAATATCAAGACTCCCTCAGACAGACGTGTCATTAATACACGCAAACATTTGTACATTGCCCAAATACATTACTTTGAGCATTTCATTTACATTAACAAAACAGTTCCTGTCCGATCATTATGTGAGAACAGTAATCTTGCAAGGTGCTGTGTGCAACATCATCGTCATTAAAAAGTTAAATGGGGTAACCATAAAGGGACCTGTAGTGTCGTGTGTACAATGGGGTCATCTGCATCACTTGTACCTGGAACCTTTAGGAGTCATGTGCATACCAGGATTGTGTGCCTGAGAGAGGGGTGAGGATAACAGTAGTATATTGTGATGCAAGTTAAAAAGGTTACATGTGTTCAATGGACATGTGTGTGAAATGGACAGTTATGTATGGGGCAAAAGTTGCTCTGGGAACAGATTGGCCTTTTTTTCCATTTTCGTAAGGTGAGAGTGGGATATTGGGGAAGGAGAGTAGATATGCTCGTGAAGGATAGGTTGGGTAGGATGACAGACAAGACAGCATACAGGGGCGGTATATGACACATGTGAGGGGGATACACCTTGGATGGGGAGGGGTGTTTATCACAAGCCCATGAGCCCCCAAATGGAAACAGTGGGATGGAGGTCCCCACCCATGGGCAGCCACCACTGCACCTTCATAGCCGCAAAGGTGGCTGTACTAGGGGCTGTCTAGGAGGGGAAGGCTTACCCTCTAAATATGACACTCTGCCCTCGAGTTGGCATAGCTGGCCTCAAAACCTCTTATTAAGCTCCCTATGCACCACAGCCTGGACTGTATGACGGCTGACAAGTTCCTGTCTGGACCTGCTCCCAGGGGGGCAGGCCCCATCCTCAGTGGCGGTTCCAACAGAAGGTGGTGCAGAACCAACAGAAGAGTAGGTCCAAGGCTGGGCCCCAGATGTACTGGTGCCCGGTGCCATGACCAGCTGAAGTGGGACAGGTGGTTCCGCCGGGACCTCCACTCCCATACAGCCTATGGTGTTGCCGTTTTAACACAGATAAGGCTTAGTAATAGTCAACAGCATTCAGGATTACTTATAATAGCATGCATAGATATTACCATCAACCCAAGACAACAGATGTCATAAATTTGCAGAGGGAGCAGAACACATGCATATATACTGCATGACATCTGTCCAAAGCGTAGATGACTTGTGACTGCAGCTAAGAACAATGGCCCACTATTGGCATGTCACTGTGATAACCTCAGACAGTGACTGTCATACCACTGTTTCATGTGATGTATGTCCAATCAGGGATGCAATGGCAGTAACTCTCATCACTGTCACCGTGTACTGACTGCAGTCCTTACACTATGCTTCTGCAGTTCACAGATGTGTGTTCTGTGAGTAACACAAGAAACAAATGGCTCCACACACTGACCAGTTCACAGATGACCCTACAGATGGGGTATTCCTCACAAACAGAGCACTGTCTTGTCAGTTATTAAAACATGCAGACTAGCCATTACCACACACAACTTGTTAAATTGGCAGTAGTCTGAATGAAGCATAGCTACGCTTACATGCTGTAGTCATGTCTGGCACATCACTCTCCTGTCTTTAGGCTATTTTCCACTGTGTATGTCAGTTGAGGAATATCCAGATTTTATCAGTGATGCTGTTTACCAAACACCAGATCCAGGTTCCACTCACAGCAACTGTCATGGGCAAACACCAACATGATGTTCCTGGATATTGTACTGTGTTTCCATGCAATTGGCTATGGGAATGTCACCACAGCTGTTCCACATGCAGTCAGCTAGAGGAGGACTGCAATAGGTGCAGAGGCCATCACCTGATCATGACCATCACTTACAAAACACAAGCTGCTGCTGAGCAAGTGTACATCTCCACATCCAACAGAGAGTGTGTGTGAGGGATAGACAGAGGCAAAGTACATCAGAGAAGGGCTGGGAGACTAAAACCTAAGCATCATCTGTCACACACGTACCGGTACAGGGGTTCAAACCCCTGACTGACTAGCCATTACTATTACAAGTGTATGCAGTTACTCCATGTGCCACATAGCTGACATGCTGGTGTGCTGTAAGAACATATATGTGTGCTGGTGAACAACATCTGCAACAGTGATATAGTAGACATACATTAGGTGTAGCACACATGGCTGTCCCCATGAACAGATGTCATTGTCAACACAACCATACTCTCTAAGGGACTCAGACACATTGGCACACTTTGACAGGCTCACAAATACACTTCCTAACTACTTAGTTTGCCACACTACAGTAATGCACAGGTATTACATGCACCACAGGGGTTATCCTGAGATTCTATGGGCTAGGGCATGTGAACGTGTCTGACATCAGTCAGTATGCCAATGGGAGTTATACTGGGTGTGTCTGTGGTTGGGAACATCATACCCCACACGCAAACACAAGGTGCCAGTACTGACATGCATGTGTGCATTGCTTCATAGGTGTATAGTGGTTGGCTGTGCAAGATGGCTGTACAAGGCTGGGTTACGGGTAATCCTTGGCATCAGGCCACCTGACAATGGTCTGCAGTGTGGTTCAGGGGTGTAGTGTCTGCAATGTCCCACACAGATGGGTATTGTATTAAATGTCCTGTCATCCTGGTTACCATTGTGTGTGGCCATTGCTTTGTAATGTATGCCATGTCTGTGTTTGATAGTCCTTGACATGGACATTGCCTGGGATGTGCACGTCCCACATTAATGTACAGTGACATGTTTAAGTGTACCTGGTTTGCCTGGCACATGTTGTGTACACAGACTGTTATCATCAGATGTGCCAATCCTGGCCTGGTGTGGCAAGACCTGCTAATAGACAGCAGGTTGACCCTGCACCTGCATTGATAGAATGATACAGGTATTCCCTGGTGTCAGTGGCATCTGTCCATACAGGGCATGTGTGTAAGGCATTGTATGTCCTTTGTGGATCACATTTGATGGCACCACATATGTTGCAGGCGTCCAGTGGGGAACATAGTGAAGGTGCATTGTCCGCAATTATGTGCTTATTGTACTGGTGGACAGGGTGCCATGCCCTCTGCATCCCACTGCATTCACATCACGCCTACTATCTGTCAACAATGTGCAGTGTAGTAGCAACATAGCTGGATTTTCTAGGCAAGTGTGTTTGTGTATGATACATGGATTCAGACCATATTCTGGATAATAGTAGGGTTGCTTACTTTGTTCACCAGGCCTTTTGCCAGATGTAGGGGTATGGCTTGCCAACACAGTCTCTTGGCTGATTGAAATCTGTAATCCCCATGAGGTGGACATTGTGACATATAATATGGCCACCATATAAGAAAACTACAAAAAATGCTCCTCAACATGTACAGTGGTGAGACCCTCACAGCCACCTCCACACAGGCTCTGACTGTCAAACACATACACACATACACTCACACACCTGCCACGTCTTGGAATAAAACTTCTACCTAACTAGTTTATCACACTACAGCATTACACAGTTATAGCATGTGCTACAAAGATTACTGGGTTACCCCATCCCCAAAGGTGTATTTCACAAGGAATGACATCAGCAGGGTTACCAAAGTAGGGCAATTTGAATTTCCTGCAAGTGAGTAGCCCAAAATGCATTGCTCACAAAACAGACATGAGACACACACAACTGATATGTGTGGGTATAGAACCCATGACCAAGATCTATATCACACTACTGCATGGAGATGTTATAGGACACACCACAAGGATTACTAGGGAACCTGTTCCCCAGAAGTGTATTTGACAAGGAATGACATCAGCAGGCTCACCAGTGTAGGGCATTGTAAATGGCCTGCAAGTGCATAGGCTATAATGCACTGCTCCCTACACAGACATTGAAACACACAGAAAACACACATAACTGCCATGGTTGTGGATGGAACCCTACCACAGTTCTAAATCACACTCCAGCAGTACGCAGTTACACAACGCGCTACAGAGATTACTGGGTTACAGCAGTGCTAGAGGTGTATTTCTAGGTGGGTGACATGAGCACCCTTGCCAAAGCTGAGTATGTGAATTGTAAGGAGTGTGCATACTCTAAAAAGCATTGTTCCTTTCACAGGCAGACAGACACACATGCATACAGTCGGCAAGTCTGGAATTAGAACACCGACCAAACTAGTTTATCACACAACAGCATTACACAGTTACAGGACATGCTACAGAAATTACTGGGTTACAGCAGTCCCAGAGGTGTATTTCTAGGTGGGTGACATCAGCACCCTTGCCAAAGTTGAGTATGTGAATTGTAAGGAGTGTGCATACTCTAAAAAGTATTGTTTCCTTCTCAGGCAGACAAACACACACACACAGTTGGCAAGTCCACACACACAGACACACACACACACACACTTAGCAAATCTAGGATTAGAACACCTATTATGCTAATTTATCACTCTACAGCATTACACAGTTATAGGACATGCTACAGAAATTACTGGGTTACAGCAGTCCCAGAGGTGTATTTCTAGGTGGGTGACAGCACCCTTGCCAAAGTTGAGTATGTGAATTGTAAAGCATGTGCATACTCTAAAAAGACTTGTTCTCTTCTCAGGCAGATAGCACACAATTGGCAAGTCTGGGATTAGAACACCTACCAATCTAGTTTATCACACTACAGCATTACACAGTTACAGGACGCACTACAGAAAATACTGGGTTGCAGCAATCCCAGAGGTGTATTTCTAGGTGGGTGACATCAGCACCCTTGCCAAAATTGAGTATGTGAATTGTAAGGAGTATGCATACTCTAAAAAGCATTTTCCCTTCTCAGGCAGACAGACACACACAGAAAGTCTGGGATTAGAACACCTACAAAACTAGTTTATCACACTACAGCATTACGCAGTTACAGGATGCACTACAGAGATTACAGCACTCCCAGAGGTGTATGTCTAGGTGGGTGACATCAGCAGGACTGCCAAAGAAGGGCATTTCAAGTGTACTGTGAGTTGTACATGTCTTTTACCTGTGTGTACTCGTTGCTTACTGTTGTAAAAACACATTTACACCCACCTTATTCAGTCCTAAATTACATTATCAACAACCCTTGCAGGTCTTGAACCCTGGACCATGCACACCAAGTTCACTGGACTTACCACTAATCCATCTGGGTTGTATATATGCTTTACGGTTTTTATAATACACATTTTACTACAGGTATTCCACAGTACTGAAAACAAATGGGACAGTCACTTTGTGTACATATGTACAGTACCCTTGAATGTACTGTACTCTGTGAAACAATATAGACAAGTCTACATATGTACAACTGTTATAACTAAATACTAAATACATATATGCACTTACGGGATGTGTACACACACACAAACACACACACACACACACACACACACACACACACATATATATATATATATATATACATATATATATATATATATATATATATATATATATATATATATATATATATATATATATATATATATATATATATATATATATATATATATATATATATATACATATACACAGACATAGCTATAGCCATATATATAAACATGTCTGAACACCCTTTGTGACACAGAAGGGTTCCAAAGGAATTGACGTGTACACAAAACAGAGGCAACTCTTGTTTTATAACATTTAAATCTTAATCAGTTTACCAGAGAAGGGATGGTTGTTGTGTATGTGGAGTCTGGGGTGGGGAATGATGGCTAATGAAATATACCCCAGGGATTGTGGAGTTTGGATGGGGGAATGATGGTATGGACATACACCCCTGGGACCACATCTGTGTCACTGCTTGACAGTGGCACAGGAAAATAACATACCCAACAGTAGTTGTTCTTGACTGTCTATTCTTTTCTATTTCTAACTATGTAATAATTTGTAGACTCCACTCACCACAGATGACTACCATGGTGTACAGCATGTTAAAAGACATAACACATGTGTATGCCTGGCTACAGGGTAGTCGCACACACACAAACACACACACTTGCCAGTATTGTGCTTACAAGTCTTGCCTATGTAAAGGTAACTAGAAGAGTGGTATGCAGTTGGGGTATGTGCAACAGAACCCATACAATTACACTTACTCTGATTCTGCTTCTGAGCTGGGTGACATCACAGGACTGATTACTTGCAGTGGGGAGGGGGAAAAGGTGGTTTAGCAGATGACAAGGATAAAGGCCAGTGCAAAAGGTGGTTTCTCTTTGGAAAGCAGTAAAACCCACTGTCATGACAGAATGCAGACACAAATACACACACACAGCCACTTGCTGACACACACACACACACACACACACACACACACAC
Organism: Protopterus annectens; assembly: GCF_019279795.1. Lineage (NCBI taxonomy): Eukaryota > Metazoa > Chordata > Ceratodontiformes > Protopteridae > Protopterus > Protopterus annectens. Next base: position 1,068,809,797 of record NC_056744.1, on the reverse strand, counting down.
TCACACACACACACACACACACACACACACACACACACACACACACACACAGGTGACAGTGGTAGGATCAGAACTGCTGCCTATCTACAGATCACTATTATAGTACTATGCAGTTATGAGATGCAACACAGAGATTACACATTTCAAGACAGTCAGAATGCCTTTCTAAGATTGAGGACATCAACAAGGATACTAACAGTTAAGATGTACATAACTGTAAACCTGTGTGTTTAAAGCAGGAGTCCATTACAACCTGTATGCACAAATAAGACACATCATCTGCAGGTAAGACATAGGTAGGCCTGAGAGGTATAGTTGTAGCACAACAAGCCCTGAACTGGGGTATGTCCATCTGTGGAATGGAAAACTACTATCACTATACAGGGTTACAGTGGTCATGCTCATACACATAGAATCACAGGACTTGTTTGGATGCATTGACTCCAATTACACAAGGTCACAGTGGGCATGCTCATACACTTAGTAGCACAGGGCTGTTTGGGATGCACTATGCCTACAACTACACAAGGTTATACTGGGCATACTCATACACTTAGAAACAAAGGGCTTGTTTGGATGCACTGACTCAAATTACAAATGGTGGCAGTGGGTATGCTTATACACTTAGTAGCACAGGGCTGTTTGGGATACACTCTGATTCTAACCACACAAGGCCACAGTGTGCATGCTCATACACTTAGATGTACAGAACATGTTGTAATGGACTCCTATTGTAAACACACTCGTTTACAGCTATGTACGTCTTAACTGTCAGTATATATGCACATCATACAGGTTTACTACCAGATACCTGTATGTGGCCCGTAAATGATATATCTGTGTCTGTGCTGTGTGATACACATGCATACATGTAAATGAAGTACTACCATATATATGTGAAGTATACACAATCATGCATGTGTGGAAATGACAGAAAATAGGTTAACTGGGACACACAGGTGGATGCTAATTACAGCATGTATCACACACATTGCTGCCCTGAAAGGCATACATTGATATCAGTTTGTGGACAGTGGCATTATACTTGGAACAGTGGCATGTACAAGCATAATATGTGAGCCCCATTGTCTAATGGTACTGAGGTGCAGGTGTCAAGATGACCTCTCCCGACTGTGTTAGTAGTTGTCATTATTAGTAGGACCGGTCCACTAAGCATATCTGACATTGGTCATCCACACAATGTCTGCTGCTGTTCGTCACTTTAAATGTAGCATTTGATATCAAGCACAATACTGCCACTTGTAATGATGTCATGGTACGAGTGGAAACTGCTTGACCAAAACAATGAGCCTATGTCCTGCTGTAATTATGATGTTGTCCAGTGTCTGTCATTCCGGGATGTCACGACTGAAAGAAGACATGCCTTTGTCACAGAGCACATGCATCCATGATTCAAGGGAGTGTGGATAATACCTAGGTCGCATTTACCCATATAGTGGCATTCCAAGGCAAAGGTCCTAAACACAGAAGTAGCACCCTGACACCTACAAGACAATTGCATTGGATGATTATGCTAACCAGTGCTAGATGTGTGGCTTTCGTAATCCATTTGCTCAATGTAGAACCTACAATTGGGAATACTGACATATGTGCAGTGAGGAACACCTGGCTGAAGGCTCTATAGTGCACAATAGCACTACAACCATATAACTCAGATCCAGACATGTGGGCCTTAACACTGGTATGGACCACTCCAGGTGGTGGTGTCCACATATTCATAAAGGCTACTCACAAGTAAAGACCACTACTCCGACATAATTCATCACAGATGAGTCAGGTACAGTTGACAGTGGCAAAAGCTGCATTCTAGGGTATATCCTCATATACATCCACCACCATGTCCTCAGACTATCAACACACATCCATACATGTGGTATGAAATAGTATGGTAGAACACCAAATAACCTTCGACTGGTGGACTGTACTTAGCCCTACATCAACTGTGCAAAGTACCCATGTACTGACACAGTTGCATAATGTGTTATGCAATGCAATAATACCACTGTTTGTAACCAGGTCAGTTGTACACATACCAGGGTCCCTCGGATGTTGTCAGCATTAACACAGTTGACTGTTGCTGTACACCAGTAAACAACACCCTCATGGTTGGATATGACCTAGATGGCCTGCCCTGGATATGTACATCCCACACTCATACAACATAAATGAAAATACCATAGCTGTTGTTGTCCTTTGTACATACAGGTGACTACATTCATTACACACATGCACATGGAAGATAGGTCCATGGCTGCTGAATGTTAACAGTTCATACGGTTTGATATCTATATTGACAGAGGTAATATTCCCTCTCTACTGGTCACCCATGACACCTATCATATCATACAACAACCCATGTGGCATGTATGTCATTAGACATGTTCACCAAATGCAATGCTTACAAACATACCCAAATAACAGGATCATAAGACCTACACACATAGCCTGTATTGACAGAATCAGGGAAATCCAGCTATACTCTATATGTTCCTGAGTAGTTACAGGTGATATATCCATGTCATGTACAACCATGTGTGCCCACAGCTCCTACATATACCCCATGTAAACAATTGCAAGCCATGCATGCTGTGTGCTGTCTGGACGTTAACCTTATTACCACAATAGCCAGAACATGCTGGGGTGAGATGTTTACAAGCCACAGACTTCACACATGCTTGAATAATTGTAATGCCTAGCTCGAACAGAGCACATTGCTGGAACTCTTCAAGTAATTATGAGGTGTGTGTGGCATATATGATGTGTGTGTGGCAAATATGATGTGCTCACTGTTGACCATTACAGTGCCCTGGCTTCACAGTGGAACTGTCAACTAACAGTTTGTGGGGTCATGGCATGGAATATTGCTGTGTGTGTATCTTGCTGATGTGCTGTTTGCATAAATGTACACTTGGCTACTCCGTGAAGGTGGTTGTGTGTTCTACCAGTACATGAATACAACATCCATTATGGTGTAATGCTCAGCTAGGTTTCACACATGGTGTGGGGAAGGTGTGGAATGCATCCTCTTGACCTGCTAGTCCACTTACTGATGGAGACTGCATATGTGTACATGTACTGATGTGTGTTTAGATTCCATGTGTGTGTAGCGTCTGATGTTTGAAGGTGACTGTTGTCTTAGCACATCATGCAGTTGCAATGCAGCCTCAACATTGCCAACTGTATATGGTGATATGCTCAAAGTACAGTAAGCTGTACTTTAGGTGGGGACAGATGTTTGGACATAACTACTATGTGGTGGGGCTACCTTGCAGATGAATGATTATTGTGGACAGCTCACAGGTGTGTTACAACCATTCCTACAATAACCTGTGTAACTGCTAAGCTATGGTTTTGTTAATTGAAAGGGAAGACACACAACGTAGAATGCAGTAAGGGTGACACCGAAGGAAAACCTCTTGACACCTGGAACAGTAACACCTCCCCTGTGCATATATTGTGCATATATCGGCACAGTTGGCAAAGGAAAGAGTCAGTACACTTTGTAGCACATGCAATAGTGCTGTCACTCTGTAATACCTATCATGAGATAGGCAGGTTTTTGATTCACAGTACTGGCACGTGTGGGTGCGTGTGTGTCCATATATGTCATGTATGGTGGGGAATACATCCCAAATGTTTTTCACTCTCCTGTACACTGTTGTAGACATCTGTACAGAGTGAAGTGTAAAAAGCAAGACATAGGCAGGTGTTTGAATCACACACATGTCAAGTGTCTGTATGTGTGTGACATAGGTGTATATCTTTGTGAATGCCACAGAGTGTGTGTGTGTGTGTGTGTGTGTGTGTGTGTGTGTGTGTGTGTGTGTGTATGTATGTCTGTCCAGCCCTGGAGTGAGGCTGTATTTTACCATAGTGAAATGATAAGACCCCCTCCTCCCATCCACTCAATGCAATCTAGTATCCCTGTTAATGTCAGCTATCTTATAAGGGCATTCTAACCACTTGTAAACATGTACACCCTGAGGTGAGGCTTGTTGTTACATAGCCTACTGATGAACCCCCCTCCCCACATACACTCACTGCAATCTAGTATCCCTGTTGATGTCCTCGATTTTAGGCCATTCTGACTATCTGTACATGTGTAATCTCTGTGGCGCATCTTGTAATTGTGTAGTACTATAATGATGATTTGCACATAGGCAGGGGTTCTCATCTCAACACTGGCAAGTGTGTCTGTGTGTGTGTGTGTGTGTGTGTTACTGTGTCTGTGAATCCCTGAGTGTGTGGGTGTGTTACTGTGTCTGTGAATCTCTGAGTGTGTGGGTGTGTATGTGTATTCATCCTGTCATGAGAGTGGGTATTACTGCTTCCCAATGAGAAGCCACCTTTACCCTTGTCATTTGCTAAACCACTCTTTTACCTCCTCACCGCTCCAGGTAACTATACCTGTGATGTCACCTGCTATGGATGTGACAGCTCTGGCCACAGTAGCTTACTACGCAGCTATATATGCTCTTGGATCATTAGATCAGTAAACATGTTTGAAACTTGGGAGATTATAACTGTGATGTGGAAGCTACAAAGTGCATGCAGGTATTGTCATACAGACCTGTGAGTAGTCTACATTTACATATGGGACACTAACCGCAAACATTGACATCCCTCGGCACACGCAATTACACCTGAAAGAGGAAGGCAGGAGATCAAGATCAACATGCAGTTACTGTTGTTACACATGATACATACTGTCAAAAGTACAAAATGCATTCTAAAACTGTAGTACATGGAATGTCTTCTGCCTGTCAACACTACTCAACAATTGTAATCTACAATTGTCTTCCTAGTATGTTCACCCTGTGCATCAGACCATATAAGCATGTCCCTGCACCGATGGTGTGGATGACAGGGATGCAGCACAGGCATCATCATATGCACAGGTTGATAATGTTTGCCAGAGGCCTAGGTTGCACCATTGGATGACATCATGTGTGTGGGTTATGGCCTTCGATCTCACTGGGCGTGTGGATGTTATGCGTGTGTGTGTTGAGGTGCCCTACATTTGTTTCTGGTGTGTGCGTGTATGTATGCACACAGGTCTGTCATGTGGCTGGCCTACAAAGGGGTATTATTGACAGCTGCAGACTCTACTGGGCAGGTTTCACAGTTCATGGTGTCTGGGCACAGCCACGTGACCTGCGTCTGTCAGGGGTTGCACGGCCACTACCAGGCAGAGGTCCAGATTGGGTACTGTCTGATGACACATGTCCACTGGAACCGTGTCCCTGTTGGGACCATCCAGGACCATGTGCACATGGCCTGCTGTGTCCTGCTATGGAAAGCACAGCACCAGCTGCACTGCTGCTGCTACTGCTACTATGGGAGAGGGCATGTGAAGTAACATGTTCACGTAGACCTTCAACAGGTGATGTAGCTGGCCTACATCCACGTGCCCAACGCCTCACTCCCACCAGATGTTCCAGCACAGAAATTCCATGCTCGAGGATTGACATGCCATGGTCAAGGACTCCCACCATGTCACCCAATCATCTATCCAAAACATCTGCAAGATGATGGTAAGCATTTGCAATTGCCTGGATGTTGTCAGTTGTGCCATTCAGCACGTGCCTGTGCCTCCATTACAGCCTGAAACATGCGTCTGGTGACATCAGCTGATGTGCTATGTCTTGCAGGGGCATTTTGGCCAGAGGCCCTCCTACGAGCAGCACTGTGCACATGCCTGTGTGGGACATCACCAGTCAGTTGGCTGGGATCATGATGTGCAGGCACACCTTCTATAGTCTCCACACTTTCCTTTTCAATGCTACCACCCGCCAACTGTCCTTCCTCTATGGCCACTGGTGATGGGGTATGTGTAGGTATGAGAACTGTGTGTGGGGATGAGGGGTATGCAGGTAGAATGGCAACCAATGGCACAGATTCAGCCCCTGACAACCCTGCCTGTGCCTCAATCATACCTTCATCATCACTGCTAGAGTCTGTGGGGACACTAACATCAGGTGGCCCGCAGGAGGGCAACACACCTACATCAACACCTGTGAGGGGCAGACAAGAACTGTACATTACAAGTTATACAGCACAGTACACACACACACACACACACACACACACACACACACACACACACACACACACACACACACACACACACACACACACACAGACGGACACAGATGGACACAGACGGACACAGACAGAAGACGGACACAGACAGACAGAGACACATACTATGGTACCCAATGGCATGCAACATGCATGTGATATGGAAGAAGGCATTCAGCTTAGGCACTTATAGTGGTAGTTATCATACATCCCTGAGTTGCACACAACAGCATGCATGTGTTATAGCAGAAGGCATGCATCTTACACAATTATAGTAGTAGTTAGCATACATCCCTGTGTTGCACCATTTGTGTTAGTAGGTTATGCCCCAAACCTGCAACACAATGCATGCACTATGCACCGTTGCACCACACTGCCATGTTTTGTGCAACATACCCCACATGTTAACAGACCATCGCTGACCTTTGTACACCTGCCACTGATGCTTTGTGGAGGCCACTGCCCCTATGTGTGAGGAGGACATGAACAGAAGGGTTTGTTGAGTGAATACTATGTTTGCCTGAGCCCTAGCTTGCATATCTTCCCCAAAGCAGTGCATGTCTGTTCAACATTATTCTGCTTACCCCTGAGCTGAGTCTACAGACAATGTGCACATGGCTGTACACAGATGTTTGACATGGCTGTCCCTACTTTGCAATTGTGCCACAGACCAGCACTGGTTAACAGTACACCAGCCTGATGTGTGGCATATGACCTTGTCAATCACATGTAGTATAACATGCTTCTGCTGATGTGTTGAATGAAATGCATACATGTTTAACACAATGGTGTCCTTTCAAATATACAGTGAGGTAATGGTGTCCCAATGAAGGGACGTGTTATACTAACATAGACCTTCAGCTGATGCAATGTTGTCACTCCACCCTACAGATATACAGTAACATACTGCATATTGAGCTGATGTGCATAGCCATTGCAGGGCATCATGTAGCTTCACTATGCTATACAGTGTGAGTTACAGACACAGTTCACAGCCATGACTGTGTTCAGATACAATACATATCTAATGTGGAATTTGACCCACATCACTGAGGTGCATACACACTAAACCCTAATGTGGAATGTGTGACACAGATCACTGAAAGGTATACAGATGACACCCCTGCACATCTGCAACCATATTGCTGATGCCTGACAACTATGCCCAGACATAGCTAACTTAGCAGTACTCCATGTCCCACATCCCATCTGTGTACCTCACACACAAGGAGCAAGCATGACAGTGATGTCTGACACCAGCAAGGTGAATGTACTGTATCTGTGACCTGATGTGGTTGTATGTGTATGCTGTGAAACACATGTATGCATTTGAATACTGTATAGGTGAATGCTTTCATGTCGTGACACACTCATGATGTTCAAGACATGTTATGTGGTGGTTTGATGTCATGCCTACACAAGCTGTGCACAGGCCTGTATGATGTTTAGTGTTTCACATCTGCAATATCACCATTGCACAAGGGCCATAGTTGTATTGTGTTGACCAATGTACAACAGGGTGTACACACATGTACATCACTTCTACTGTGTGTGTTGCTTCATGTCTCTGGCCATCCTCCATGGCCATGTGTATACATGTTTGTCCAATGGTTGTGATGGGCATCTATTTCATGTCTGTGTTGTCCTATATGATATACACCCATAGATGTCATATGCTCCACTGAGGACAGGGTTATGCAGACAAAGGGTGGTATGTTTGGGATGTGAGATATCATGTTTTGCAGGATAGTTAAGCAGTATTGCAGTCAGCCCACTAAATGTCATGGACATGTCAGATAGTACATGACATTGTGTGACATTCATAGCAAGTGTATAATCCACAAGGGTGAATCCTGTTGGCTGGTCATACTCCAGCTCCAAAACATTTAGAGTGTGTGCACACATATGCTCTCTGTATAGTACTGCTTGCATTCCCCACATGTGTAATGCTGATCTGTAGTATATGACCCTACAGTGAACCACAGCTCCACCATTGTATTCACAGCTGTCCACACATCTGGCAATGACAGTTTGTAAGGTTTAGTGTAGGTGTTTGATATAGTCTTCAATTATTCCACATGGGTAACCACTGTGATGCATTGCAGGTCTGACCTGTATATATTAACAGCGCCACCATACATTATGAGTTGTTGTTGTTGTTTGTCTTTCGGCTTTTTCCTGGTAAGGGGTCGCCACAGTGGAACTCCAGTCCACTAATGATTGGCAGTAGATTTTTATGAAATGCCGAGGTGCCAGCTCGCGTGTGTTAAATGGCCACATGGCAGATAGCATGCAATTAATATGATCTGTGCATTATCAAGCCTGATAAATAATAACAATCTCACCTGCAACAGGCTTCTGTCACTGCAAAATGCCAGAGGTACCTAAATAGGAGTGTCACAGCAGTAAGATCATTATCCACACCTGTGTGATAGCTACAGGGTACAATGTGTATGTTAGCACATAAGCCAGTACAATAGACTATATTATGGAGTATGCACATCTGTGCATATATAGAGTAGCAAACTATAGTATGTGGCATGTGTGCATACATGCCTTGCATATGATGTTACATTACATATTGTACAGTAACACATGTAACTATATGAAATATAGTTGTGTTATATGTGCAATAGTACCTTACTAGGCAACTCCAGGCTCAGTGGTTGTGAGACACCCACCTCCACAATACCAGCTAAAGCTTGTGGGTGGAGTTTTGCAGGTGTCCCCAGGTTGGCCAGTAGCTCCTCGGTACGTGTGCGTGGGGGCCGAGTGAGTGGCCCCCCACACCTGTTGCACCGTGTTCCCTGGTGATTGCATTTGCATGCTGTTTCACCCATCTAATGATGTTGGTGCAGTGTCGGCGCACCTGCTGATAGGTGCAATTGTGGCCACCAACATCATTTACCCTCCTGCGCAGTTCCTCCCACTGGGCATTCCGCTGCTGTGCATCCTGTGGCACATGGCTGAAGACTGTTACATGGTTGTTGAGGAGGTATAGAATGAGGTCCTCATCCTTCAAGCGGGTGTATGGTGGCAGCCTAGCACGCGGCATACCTGGAAGACATAATGATGGAGACAGGTCACAGTAACTCACAGAGAAGTACAGAAGTACAGCTGAACATACATGTGTATCACATTTATTAAGATTACAAATATGTCTTTGCAAATCTACATGACACTAACACCACTGACATGTTTAACTCACACACATTTGACACGTACTGGTGATTTGATGTTTTCACCATATATGTGCGTGACAAGTGATGACATTGCTCATACTCCATGTGGATGTTGTCTTAATGTGGGCATGTCTGTTTGCCTGTACTGGTGTCTTTACCTATCAGCACATGCCCGGATGTGTTCACATTAATGCAATAGACTTTAATGCTGTGTATATGTCAGATATATAGTCATGCACAGCATTAAGGGACATGACCTGTGACCCTACAGACTTGCTCATGGAAAGTTTTACATGTATGTGTTTTGCCATATACATCTACTTGGCACTGTACAGCAGTTTAGCATCCTGCCATGTATTACCTGTGTTGCACATGTGAAACACATGGAACAATGACTAGCTTGATGGTATTTGCAGGGTTGAATATCAACTATAGCATGTATGGTCATAGTGAACTAGTAGGCTATATGCCCTGGGCCATTTATGAGCCTAGGCTGAAAGGTTACCTAGCTGTAGCCAACAGACAGTTAAGTTTCAGTGGCCAGTTCAAGCAGTGCCACAGAACTGATCCACAGGATTACTGATATATTTGTCATGCGGTCATCACACCATGTCTCAAAAAGGGGCAATGTGCAGCTTTGCTGGACAGGGATGCATAGTATGGCAGGAGTATTTAAAGTGTATGGGACAGGGATCTGTCAGGCATGTTGTGATCCTTGTACTAGAAAGGTGGATGTCCATGAAGTATGTGTTTATTTGAAATCAGGATGTGTAAGTGTAGCATGTCCAACATCTCTGTGTTGGACATGGCTTTATTCAGGGTTGGCATCATGCTACATAGTGGAGCTAGGGATTGGGAAGGCCAGTATAGGCCATCTGAACATAGCCAGTAACCCTTAAAGAATATATGTGATCTATTATGGGTCACTTGACTGTTGTGTATGGCTGAATAATGATCTCTATATTAATGGATGGCACCCTGTCATGATTAGGGGTGCCACTTATGACCACCTGACTGGTGTGGTGAAGTAACTATCAAAGGAAGGACTACTGTCCAGCTGCATCCCATACAAACACAGTTTCCATTATGTTGACTGCTGCCTAGGTGGTAGTTCATGGGTACAGGGTTTTTAACATAGGGGATGACAATGCAATACTTAGCTGTCAGATTGTGGCCATATGTCACACACCACACATCTGACCCACAAAGGCCCTTCTGTATGTTGCCCACAGCACTCATTGAGTCAACTATTGCTCCTAGTTCATAGTCATTTGCAAACGTCAATAGGCAGATGCCCTCTGTGTTAGTCTGTGTGGTATAGATAACAATGAGGGGGAGTACCAGGAATTAACCCTGTATTACTGTAGCTGGCACTGGTTTGATGTGCATGTATTAGTCAGACACCTTCTGTAGTGTTGGTTCTGCCAGCAGTCCAATTGCCAACCACTCCTGTGACATAGGAATATACACCTAGTTTAGTATCACACACACAGTATGGGTGATGGTGTCCTAAGACCTGGCAAGGTCATGATATGCTGTGTGAATCAACCTTACTGTCATCTATATCTGTACTGACTACATCAAATAAGTTGATCAAGGTTCATGGCCTTACAGACCAGACTCAGCAGGGTAGTAGTGCACTATTTACCATTATCAGTGGTGTCTCCCCCTTTGTGGGGTGTGATAACTGTTGCTGTGCACCATTCAGCGTGTACACAGCCTGACATAAAGCTATGACTGAACATGATGTGCATGTGGAGAGCAAATTGTTCTAACATTTGTGTAGGATACACCTTGGGAGGTTGACAGGTCCCATGCAGGCTGTATGTATGGCTTTAGAGAGTGCAGCTTGTACTTGCATAGTTGTTATTACAGGGGCTCTGTAGTGTACATGGATATATAAATTATGTGTACCTGTTGGAGGGTGAGTGTGGGTTTAGGTTATCCAGGACCCTATCTGGATGAACAGGTGCTATTTCTGTAGGTGCAGTACTTTTCATGCCATAGTACTGTGAAGCACGGCAGGTCTTGTTGTCATTACGATTCATGACAGCTATAGAATGCTCTGTGGTTGGTCTCATAATATGTGGCTGATTAGTTTCACAGTAGCTTTGTGTGGTTTTATACGGTGTATCTGCATCTTACTAAGGCTGACTAGGGATCACTTCCACTCATGTGTGTTCACTCTTGCAACAGTTACTACCTTCTGTGGTACAGTTTAAGGCAGGGTACCACCAGTTTGCCTTCCTGATTGTGTTTGGTTGAATCTTGGTTCTGTTTTAATGGCAAAATCACTGCACTTATGTGAGTGCTTAAAGTGCATTTGTGCAGGATTCAGCATTTGCACATACATTGTCCATCTGCATGGGTGCCATGACAGTCACCACTTTGCTCTTAAGAAGCATAACATTGGCTTTGGAGACTGACTATGTGTAGCATACTGTTAGCCCTGTTTGTGTGACTGTGGTGACCCAGGTCATTGGGGTTGGTGAAATCCAACATGCATTGAGCACAGGTGTTGGTACATGAGTCTTCCCAGTTCATAATGGGATAGTTGAGAGTAGCCATTATTATGGTTTTCTGTCTCAAACCTAATATTCCACATTACAGCACAATATGACAGTTGGGAATTTTGAGGCATGGTGGGTTTTCTGTGGCAAGGTGCAATTTGGATTCCACTTTGGCACAAAGGTAGTTGCTCAGCATACTGCATCTGAAGTTATGCATGTGCAACTAGCGTGAGGGTGTACATATCCTTCAGGAATATGGACACACCTGTGGCCCGTCTGTTCCAATAAAGGATAATGGCCAATAGGTGAGGTATGTGTTATAACATGGTTATGAAGGGGTGCTCTCTGGAGTGTTGAACCATATCTCAGTCACTACACAGATATGTTCTCCATGTTAAGGACTGATGTAAGTGAGTCCATACTGAGTTTCTGAAATGTATCATTGAGTAGCGAGACCCACAGTTTATTGCTTGGCTGTCCCTGTTACAGCAGTGGACTTTCACTGGAACTTTGCATGACAAAGGCACTATAGGGGAAGCATGAGCACTAGCAAGTATCCAGATTCCCAGGGGTGAGAGGTGCAGGCCCTGTCTGGCAAAGCATCATGATCTGTCAACCATGTTATCCCAAGCAGAGAGATACTGGATACCCTTTGAATCACACCAGCACATTAGACAATTGTGGAATATAATCCTTTTGTCCCTGTACTGCAGTATCATTCTGGCTAATGGCTTGGGATATACCTGCATGGGCTACAAGACCTGACAGTTCCTACATGTGTGTTTCCATGCAGTCCAGGCTACTGCATAACAGGTCCTGCACAACAACATGGAATATGCCAAAGACATGTGTATAGTTCAAAAGGTGGTCTGAATGTATGGGTTTGTGGCTAATCATGGCAGACAGGCAGCTGACAGCATGTTTGCCCTCATATAGCTTGGTGTGCAACATAGTGCTAGAGTTGGCATTCACAAATGAATACTGTTGGGCATGTTTCTGGCCACATGTTCTGAGGTGTGGTACAATTATGCAAACTATGTCATACAGTTTTTGTATTTTGTTGTCTGTCTATTCCAGCTTGGGAGGTCTCTTGCTTGGCCAGATACTTAGAAGCCTCTGTGAATGTGTGTGATTTCTGGTGATATGTGTGGGTGTCCTTACTGTGTTCTGGTAAGGGTATGTGTTGGTTGTGGTGATGAGATGCATGTGTTAACCTACACCTCATGACTGTCCAGTCCAGTCATGGCTGTAGACTGGACTGCCTTCCAGCTTACCCCTATAGCTGCATCCCAGACAATGTGTGGGGTGGGGTGTTAGGTGGGTTTGGCAGTGTACATGGCATAGAGATTACATTCCTCAAGGATGGCCACATACACAAAGCTGACATTAGTAAACACCAGTAGCTGACTAGTGGACATGCTTGTATGAGCATTCAGTACTACAAGTACCAAGTACTGTATTTAGTTTTCTTATTGCTTATGAAGATGTTTTAGACAGTGACGCTCACAAGTAAATATTTGTGTTATGGACGTGACAACACTGGCTATTACAGAAACATAGTAGCTACCTTTAGCAGCAATCCTCCTCTGAGGAGCACATCACATCCTGATAGTTGATTACAGATGATGCAAGTGTCAACAGGTCTGTATCCTTTTCTGGGTATATGCTCACATATCCACCAGAACCATGAGCTATGTTGGGCACAGACACCCACTCCCCAAACAGAGTCAAGTATCAATAGACTCTGCTGCCACTATCAACATGATCAGGATATAATCAAATAGTGCAAGCCATCACCTATGAAGCAGCTATTACACATGGGCAGCGGTCTCCTACATCTTACACTCCTACTGCATATGTTACACTGGAGTTACAGATGATATGCAACCTGTTTCATTACCAGTACTGTGCAGAACCTTACATACAGTATTTGCAAGTGGCTATTAGGTTGGAAATGAGAGGTTAGGCTACATAAACCTGAAAGTTCAACCAGTGTGTCTCTACTCTCAATATCCACTCTATGTAGTTGTGCACATAGCCATTTGGGCCAGTCCTGTAACAAGGGTCACTACACATTTGTATAACATGTACACATGCACAGCTCTTATTGCTTGCAAACAATACTAGTGAGGTGGATATTACATGTCTTATGTGCATGGATAGTTACCTAGCTCTTCCAATTTTCTTTGCTATCATGCTGCTAAACTGTCAGATGAATACAAGTCATATATATCCTGTTATTGAGTATTGTAATTGCTAATAAGCATAACTAATGTTTGCATAACATAGCAAAAATGTTATGTAAAATGGAATACAGATCTGCCTAAAATACTGTACATTACACAGTTATTGGCACAATATCCCACAATGTAAATCATATTTGCACAGTAAGCCCACCTTTGACATGTTCATCTCACTAATACACCCTTACATATCTCTACTGTTCCAATATATCAACTTATACTACCCCTATTATAGCACATACTTGTTGGACCAACCCTGACACTGACAGTGGCTGGAAAAGAATTGGTGAATTCCAAGCCCATATATATCATCCCTTGTGGTGTATGAGGAGTTTGCCTTGTGACCTACAGCAGTGCACACATAGAATACTACAACCATTACTTCTTCTTCTTTAGAATACTACAACCATTACTACTGCTCAATAATAATACATCACTACAAGATAGCTATTTCCACTATATGCATTGGTTACACTGTAATTATTACAGAACAGGTACTACATACACAGACATACTAAATGTTATACATACCTTCTTAGTAATTGGTGGTGTTATTGACTGGTATAGTAATCATTTTCGGTTTGTGTTTTGATCGTCTGTTGGCTATTTTGTACTATTCTGCAGGTAGATACAGATGATTTGAATGTGTGACAGGGCATCCTTTTAAAGTTAAAGATCAGTAACATGTGCTATCCTGATCACCAATTGGTGTTCCACAGTAGTTAATTACATGCACATCAGCTGTGCAGCTACTCCCTTAGCCAATACCATGGCAACGGTGGAGTATAATCGAGTACTCCACTTGGGCATTGTCCCTTTGCCTTACTTGTGAGGAAGACAGCCTGGAAGTGTTGTTTGAAATCTATTTCAACAGCTGTATGGAGACAAACACAAATATATTGTGTGCAATGCTTAGAAGATTTGGTCTAAATGTGAGTACTGCTGTTATATTTCTGAACATTGCTACTTGTGCAGGGTTTGTCTGTACCTAATACTTCTGCATATGTTTTAATCTGGCCAGGATGTTTGACCAGCTCAAGGCTGTATGGCTATGCATATAATGTTAGGGGGTTTACAGTGTGCTCGCCAGACATCTTTAGTTTGGTATAAATGAGTATCATACTGTGCTGATAATCAATAATTGGTAACCCTTCCTGATGTAATTACTTTTCCACCCTTTGAAACAGGATTAGTTCAAACAAACCCTGTAACATCAGCAGCTGTTCCATTGTATAACAGCAACTATTTCACACTGGGCCATGTCAGTGTGTCTCTGTCTAGGTATGTTAATGTTTCAGCAGATGTCGTACAGTGGGTGAATAATTGGTTATGGTATGACAGTATGTATTGTTGTAATTAGTTTGTGTGTGGGGGAGATGTTGGTGGGTGTATGTAGCAGATGCAGGTGTGTAGGAACTGCTTTTATACATATTCTATATGTGTGTGTGGGTTCCTTCCCTATGTGAACACCTATCCCTTAGTGGACTAATACTATGGTAATTGCAGGCTGATTCATTAAGGCACTGTTAAATGCTTCCTGTATAGCATGCAGGTATTGTTAGTCCTTGAATCCTTTTGGCAATACATCGGAATGTAATAAAGTTTTGCTGAACATAAACCCCTACGTCACAAGATGGGTTGCCAAATGGCTCATGGACAGAACCCACATGGGAAGAGTTGCGGGAGCTAGGTCTGACTCTAAACCAGTTACAAGTGGTGTTCCCCAGGGCTCAGTCCTAGGACCCCTCCTGTTCGGCATATACTTATTAGAGGTACAGGCCAGCACAGGAGGACTATGGCTGACCAAGTTCACAGATGACTGCAAATTAGGGGCTATAATTGACTCTCTGCCTGACACATCCTCCAAAAGGGTCTCGCTGAGACAGATACCTGGTGTCAAAACCATGGCTTCTAGCTAAATGCCAAAAAGTGCATAGTCATCCCCTTTGAAAAAAAACAAAGTACCCACAAACTACCACATAGGTGATAGCCCCCTAAATATGGAAGACGTAATAAGGGATCTGGGGACCCAAGTAGATAGTAACCTCTCCTTTGATAATCACATTGCCAAAGTGGTTAGAAAATCTTTTTATGTGGCCCACCTAATCACAAAAGGGTTTGCATCCAGATCGAAAGAGGTCATTGGGCCCCTCTACGCATCACTCATCAGACCCATCGCAGAGTACAATGCCCCATTTGGGATGTACCTTACAAGACACCTGCAACAACTGGAAAGACCACAGAAGTTCCTCACCAAGAGGATCACTGGCCTCAAGCAGATGCCCTATGCAGCTTGACTGAAGAAACTCCAGCTGTACTCGGTTGTATACTGCCTACTCAGAGGTGATCTCTGCCTGACATACAAGGACATGTCCAACCCAGAATTGATGGACATGCTCCACCTAAGAAAACCATATCCCCTCGAACCACATGCTCCAGGGATCTAAACCTCACCACAACAATAAATAGGATGTGCTGTAGGGATAGATTCCTGTCCCAAAGACATCTCATGCTCTGGAACAAGATTCCAATCTACATTAGGCAGAGCTGCTTGCTAATCCTCTTCAAGAGAAACCTTGACGAGTGGATGGGAAACAGAAAGTTTACCCCAGGGATCACTTCAATGGCTCTGCTGGACAGAGGCACAGGGAACTAATCTAAGGGGGAGGCGAAAGCCAACATATTCCAGCTAGGCTTATAAATGCCTTCGGGCAGATAGCCTAGTACCTACCTATGAACCTAAATGAAAGATGTCTGTGTATTTCTGTCATGGATATTTGCAGTCATTGTAGTTGTGTTG
The DNA here is from genome assembly GCF_019279795.1 of Protopterus annectens. Taxonomy (NCBI): domain Eukaryota; kingdom Metazoa; phylum Chordata; order Ceratodontiformes; family Protopteridae; genus Protopterus; species Protopterus annectens. The sequence goes on along the minus strand of NC_056744.1, from coordinate 1,068,792,960 downwards.
GTGACTAACCCTATTTGGTTCATGTCCATAGAACATATTTGTAATAGTGTATTGCCATATACTCATCATATGTTATGTTCATATTGTTTGGGGGTGGCAGAATGTGTGATTGCTATGGTCCATGTTATACTCAGATTTGAACACTTCAGATGCTGTATACACACATGTATGTATGTATATATATATATATATATATATATATGTATGTGTGTGTGTGTGTGTGTGTTTGTGTGTGTATATAGATATATAATATATATTATTACATATGCTTATATGTACCTCCATAGATGTGTACATGTTTTTAACCTATCTATATATCTACATATATATGTATATCTCCATATATCAACATGTATCTCTCTCTCTCTCTTTATATATATATATATATATATATATATATATATATATATATATATATATATATATATATATATATATATATATATATATATATATATATATATATTATTAATTTGTAACAGTTATACATATGTAGACTTATATATGTTGATTCACAAACTACAGTACATTACAATGTACTGCACATATGTGCACAAAGTGACTGTCCCATTTGTGGTCAGTACTGTGGAATGCTTATAGTATAAGGTGTAGTCTAAAGACCATGAAACATGTATACAGCTCAGATGGCTTAACGGTAAGTCCCATGACTATGGTGTGCATGGTCCAGGGCTTAATACCTGCGATGCTTTAAAAATGTGCTTTACTCCAGAATAAGGCTCATTTAAGCAGTTGTAAGCATGTTTAAAAGTGTTTGTGTTACATTAAAGCAGCAGTTAAACACAGTTAAACAAACTTTAAAACTTATAACCTGTGCGCGCAAACATGGCCACATCTGCTAACTATTCAGGATATATACATTTCCGTGAAGTAACATCTCACTATGTGCTTACATAACATTACATTCTCTGTTGACTTTACTCTCCAGCACACATGGGTTTATATGGGTGTTTCAAATGTTTATTATATTGAAGAATACTACCTACATATGCAAGCTGTGATTAAGGTATACTTTTTAACATGAAAAACATCTCTGACTTTATTGGGACTTGAACCAGGAATGCACAGATGCTATGTAAATTCTGTAACTATTACACTATTGACATTAACATTGCTTCTGCCTATTTCCTATTTAGATGATTTCTATGTGTAAGCTAGGCTAAGCAAAGGGCGGAGGTGCCCAAACCCACTGAGCTTCACTTACTCTTGAAATAAAAACATAAATGAAATGAGACACTATAAATTAAATTCCTAACTACATTAGGCATAGCCCCTCACTGACACACTTCATGAGAAACCTTGATGTGTGAGTGGGTAACAGAATATACACCCCTAGGATCATGTGTCCTAGAACCATACAGCCAGGGGGGTGGGGGAGCCCCTCCCGTTTTATAGATGCAAGACCTGTTGGGGAAATTGAATGGTGTTGATTTTTCACATTAACATGCCCTCTTTAGATCAGTAAGTGCCCCTATCACTCTCTGCCACCCCAGTCTTCAACAGCTTCCGGCAACTCTGCCTGGAATCACTTCATTGGCTATGCTTGACAGAGGCTCAGTTACTTCATCAATGGTGCAGAGAAAGCCAACACACTGTAGCTATGCTTCTAAATGCCCTTGGGCAGATAGCCTACTACCTATCTGTGAACTAAGTGCAGGCCATCACAGACACAATATGTGAATAAACAGAGCTTTCACATCACAATATACAGTGAAAAATCACCATGTAGTCAGAAAACAGTTAAGTACAGCAAGAACATACAGAACACTGATACTTAATCACTCCAAAAGCCTATCTTGGAAGCTAGAAGAATTGTACAAGTTTAAGGCTTTCTACTGCTTACCAGTAAGTTACCTACAGGAAAGATGAGAAACAAGCACAGACGGGAAACATGCATGCAACAATACCATACCAGCTTGCATGTGTCAGCCTTAGGCTTTGGAATATTGGCCAAGGCTATTGGTGCCCCATGGTGCCTTTTTTAGGCAAGTCTCAAAGGTGAATCCCATCTCCGTTAACAGCACAATAGCAAAATCATTGAGGATTATGCTACTCAACGCCAGGGGTTGTAATCACAACATGCACGCATCACAGCACTCCTTCATATGAACAACATCATCTGTCCAGTAACTGAGACCTGTTTTAAGGCTCCTGAGAGCACAACAGCACTACTGGACTACTACCCATACCACACATTTCAGCCACAGAACATGGACTGACACAGACATGGAGGTGGTGTATCCATATTCATCAGGGATACCTACACCTTCAGGCTAGTGGGGCAGCATGATACCTCTGAGATCATTCATGTGCAGCTAACATCAGCCACAACTGCAATGCAAACTGTGGCCTGCTACAGGTCACCCTCCATGACCCAGGACCACCACTCCTCCTACCTGGAGACAGTGGAAAACATGACAGTCCTGCCGAACACCCTGGTATTGGTCAATGTCAACTACCCTACCATTAACTGGGAAACTTACTCGAGTACTCACTTCCAGGCCCTGCGCTTCCTGGAATTTATCACCTCATATGCCCTGTGTCAGATGGTAAACTCCCTAATGAGAGGTGGAAACATACTAGAAGTGGTAATCACCAACATGGGTGACAGGTGCACCACAGCAGAGGTAAACCAGTCACTGGTTAGATCTGACCATGGACTATTCACTGATGATTTCCACACCCAACCATCTCCTCCACCCAAGGAAACCACAGTGAATACCTTTCCTACAGCTAAACTCACACTACTAAAGACAGAGGTGGGAGGTTTTACAGCCCCCACTCTAAGGGAAAACACTGCTCAAAATACAGAAAGATTTACAAATGCACTCTATAAACATCTACAAGGACGTATGGATCATGCCATCACTGGTAAACCAAGACTCGCTCCTCAAAGACAAGGACACCAGTCTGGTGGACCCCTGCAATAAACAGGCTATACAACAGAAGTAGAACAGTAGTCCAGAAAAACAGCAAAACCCAAGAAGGGCAGACATCCGTGATGAGTATTAGTAAGAAACATAGGCCGCTCATGAAATCATCCAAGGCTAATATCAACAGGAAAATAGGCAGGGATTCGAAAGATAACCATGAAGCCTTCTTTGGCTAGCTCAAGAATCTAAGTGGTAACACACAGATTTGCACTGTGCCGGTGCAATATAGCACAAAATATACTGACCCTACTGAGATCACCAACATCCTTGCAGATACATTCATTGCAAACTTCACCCCCTAAAGAGCACACAACAAAATCCGGAAAGTACAGTATGCCAGACATCAGAGACACACAGGTGGAAATGGCCCTCTCAGATGGCAAAACACAGCATCAATGGAGGCAGATGGTGTCCCAGACTGCATCTTGCAAGCACTACAATACAAACTTACCCCCCACCTAATTAAGCTTTTCAACCTCAGCCTTTACACAGGCTACATGCCCATACAATGACGCATAGCAACGGTTATTCCACTCCACCAAGGTGGAAACACAACTGACCATGGTAACTACCACCCCATAAGCCTGGTCTGCAAAGCTATGGAGCGCATCCTCATGGCACTCATTGATAAAGACATTGGTAACCACCAAACACTTGACCAAACCCAGGTCAGCTTGGTTGAGTGCAGATCATGCCTACTGAACCTGTTTGACATCTTACAGATAGTCACCAAGACATTAGATGAGGGGAGAGGTGGTTCACACATACTACCTGGACCTCACCAAGGCTTTTGACACCATTCCCCATTCAGGTATTATTGATAACCTCACCAGCCTGTACATAAACCCATACATCACAGGATGGGTTGCCAACAGACTAACACACAGAACCCACATGGTAAGACTAGCAGCCTCCAGGTCCAACTCTTAACCAGTCACAACTGGTGTCCCACAGGACTCAGTTCTGGGACCCCTATTGTTTGGCATATACTTTTCAGAGGTACAGGCAAACACAGGTGGACTACGGCAGACCATGTTTGGCAATGATTGCAAACTGGGAGCCATAATTGACAGTTCAGCTGACACAGACATCCTTCAAGGGGCCTCAAAGAGACTGACACAGGGTGCCAAAGTCATGGACTCCAGCTAAGTGCCACAAACTGCATGGTCATTCCATTTTAGAAAAACTAAACACCCACATATTAACACATAAGTGGCAGCCACTTTAATACAGACGAGGTAATAGGGTATCTGGGGACTAAGGAAGATAGTGATTTCTCCTTTGACAATCATATCTCCAAAGTAGTTAGGACATCCTTCTATGTATGCCATCTGATTACTAAAGGATTCACATCTAGACATACTGAGGTTATAGTGCCCCTTTACTCATCACTCATCAGTCCCATTATAGAGTATAATAAACCATTTGGGATGTACCTCAGAAACATACTTCCGACAGCTGGAAGGTCCACGAACATACCTCGCCAAGAGGATTACTGGCCTCAAACATATGTCCTATGCAACCAGACTGAATAAACTCCTGCTATACTCAGTGGTATCTCGTTTACTCAGAGATGATCTCTGCTGGCCAACAAAGCCATGTCCAACTCAGGCTTAATGGATATGCTCCACCTATGGGAATCCATGTCACAGTGAGCCACACTCTGTAGTGAGCTAAACCTTGCCACAACAATAACTAGAAGATGCTGGAGGGACAGATTCCTGTCACAGAAACTCCCCATGCTTTGGAACTACATCCCTAATTACATTATACAGAGCCCCTCACTAACACTCTTCAAGAGAAACCTTGAAGAGTGGATGAGGAACAGTAGATACACCCCAGGGATCCCGTCATTGGCTCTGCTCCACAGAGGGTCAGTTAATTAATCAATGGGGTGGCAAAAGCTGACACATTTTGGCTAGGCTTATGAATGCCCTCAGGCAGTTAGCCAAGTACCTACCTATGAACCTATGAACCTATACATACAGTATCAGCACATGCTGATAGCTTAATTTACTGTTCAGGTGTTGACTTACATTGTGCTAATAGCATGTGTGTGTGCAACAGTTGAGGGCTGCCTATGTTGGATGCACACTGTAGACTGCCTATACATGACAATTTACAGGTAGTCTTGTGTGTGTGCCATCCATTTTTACTGTGTGTGCAGGTGGAAAGGTGTCAGTCCCTAGGTGCCTACACTGTCAGTCTGTGTGCTATATGTTCCCTGCTTGCCAAGGCATGGGCATACTGGGCATGCCTCTATCTTCCTACTGGGGCTAGCGCAGGGTGTTTGTGGTCTGAGTACCTCTGTGCCTGTGGGGCCCTGGGCAATGGGGGTGGACTGTGAGGGCCTTCACCATTCTGTCCCTGCTGCAGCTGTTTCCACAGGATCATACTGTGTAGCATGGCACATACTATGAAGATGTGGGCACACATGCCTGGAGAGTACTGCAAGGCTCCACCAGATATGTCCAAGCAATGGAACCAAGATTTAAGCATCCCAAACACATGCTCTATGATGATTCTAGTTTGTGCGTGTGCCTCATTATGGCGTTCTTGCATGGGTGTGTGTGCATTTCTGATGGGAGTCATCATCCACGGTTCCAGTGCATAGCCAGCATCCCCCACCAGGTGGCCATATGGGATGTCCCCCCTGGCAAATACCTGATACAGCTGTGAGGCATGTCAGATGTGGGAGTCGTGATAGCTTCCAGGGCTGCCAGCACACACATCCATGATAATGCCCTGGGCATTTCACATGACCTGGCAGTTGATGGAGGAGTATCCTTTGTGGTTTATGTAGCACCTACCCTGATCACTGGGTGGTGCCTTGATGTGTATGTGCGTGCAGTCTATTGCACCCATTACCTCTGGGTATTCTGTCACACGGTGGAAGAGACGCATATTGCTGGCCAACTCCTCCTGCATTCGGGGGAAGTATATGTGCTCATTGGCATGTGGTAACATGGCATCCAGGAACTGGTGAAGTACTCTGGATGCTGATGCCTGTGAGATCCCCATGATATCCCCAGTTGGCCTTTGAAAGGTACCTGCAGCTAGTATTCTCAGGCTTACACATACCTTCGTATCCACTGGGATGGGTTCCCCTCTGCTTGTTCTAGCTCTGAGGCATGGCCGGCAAGCTCCACAAGTTGCTGTAGGGTGTCCCTGTCCACCCTGTAATGCTCTACTATCTCCAGATCATGTAGCTCCTGGTAGGTTAACCTGGGTCTGAACACTCTTCTCCTCCTCTGGTGCCTGGGGTGGTTGTGAGCATCATCCTCCACACCACCTTCAGTCTCCAACACATGCTGGTGGATCAAAGCTATGGCAGCCCCTAACATATATATTAAAAGTTCCCCCGTCTGTATACACCAATGGTGCAGAGTGTATGGGAATACACAAGTGTGTGTGAGGTACTTTCACACTTTATACTATTGTGCTATAGATGCTGCTGATGTCATTGGGTGTGTATGAGCAATTCCAGCTGCAGGGTATCTTAATTATGGGTTTTATAGTGAGTACTGAAAGTGTGGGGCCTTTAGTGGGGTGTTATGCTTGCCTGCCTTGATTAATCTGTTGCCCTTTAATTCACCTTTATACCAGGATCCTTTCCCATTATCAGGCATGCCTCCACCTGCCGTTTTTCTTGTTTTGTACTTTCCCTACCCAGTCATGTGTTGCAAAATATGTCTTGTAGCTGATATAATGCAAATCTGCTTTGTTCTGCTGTGACACTTTACTGTTTTCTTTACAGTACAGCCCCTTCCCTTTCCTGTTCGGCAGGTAGCTGCTTGCAGCCTTGTTAGCTGTTGTCAATGGCCCACTGTAGGTTCCTAGGTGTTAATTAGTCATTTGTACTCCAATTTCTCTGCTGCAGCATTTCCTTATTTTTTCCTATATCCTTCCTGTTTCAGCTCCAGTGCACGCCGTCAAACCTGTTTACTGAGTTTAAGCGGGTTTTAATCTCCATTCACATGCAAACTCGGTTACCTTGTGTGCTCTCAGCTAAGCAAATCTATAGCCAGTTCAAAACACACCTTTCCTGCAGCTTTGCTTAGCTACAGGAAAACCGGATTAGCAATGCTCCAGTCTGCTTACAGCAAAGGTGACACACCCTTCTCTCGCCAACCATATTTGGTGTTGGGACGCCAACGCTATGCCTGCACCTGGCGCAAGCTTCATGAATCCTGGGGACAGTTCGGAGAGACCTATATTTGTGTGGTTGTAATTATTTCTTGGACTACATTCCTATGTAAAAGTCATAATTTCTGTTAGTAAATATGTTTCAGATGGATGCAGTTGAATGTGCTGATTAATACAGGCTGGTTTATGTTACATACATACCTCACAAGATATAAGTGTTCTAAACACATAGTTGGGATATATGATGAGTCATGTTGATTATGACAAACATGCCCATCATACATATATATGCAAGTGAATTTTATATTAAATGTAATCACTGTCATGGCTAGGAAACTGGACACACATTAGCTTGAAGTTATATGCAAAGCATTAATGATATATGCTAAATAGTAAAGTTTCATTATGCAAGGCTTACTGATTAATTGCTTGCAAGAAACAGGTTTAACATTATTGGTTTTATTTAGAGTTACAGTCCTATTCAAAATGCTGTAAGAAATGGGATTCTTATACACTTTTTAAAAAGTATCTTGTAGCTGGATTCAAACCCTTAATCAGGCGCATCCTTTATCTAAAGTCTTTGTACTTATACCATGTGCCACAGAAACATCACTGTAACAGGTGGAATTTCTCCTCTCAATACTGTCCAGAGTACTGATTAAAAACACATGGTTGCCAAGTGTTTCTGCCACCTAATGCAGCCTAAACTAAAATTTTTCACTTTTTTCCTTAGGTATTGAACCCTGTGTGCTTGCTGCCAAACAAAGAGCAAATGAACCTTAAAAAAAAAAAAAAAAAAAAGACGACATATTGTGACTAATTGCAATGTGATCTTTATACAGGATTCAAACAATGCTTCATGGGCCTAATTTGTTTCACTTCACTTTAGGTACACCTTGTACCACAGAATTTGACATCTATCTGTTGCACTTACTGAATGAAGTAACTAATCTCCCAGTTGTGTGTGTGTGTGTGTGTGTGTGTGTGTGTGTGTGAGGGGGGAGCCCAATGATGCCAAGTATATTTGCTCTGCTTAAGGCAGCTTAAACTAAATTTTTCATTTTTCCTTAAGTAGTGAGCCCTGTTTGCACATTGCTGAGAGGAGAGCAAATTGAAAAGACATTAGAAAATGAATATATGATACAGAAAAATACAGAAAGTAAATTAAATGCAATGCATGGGTTTATGCAGCAATGACCAGTGCAAAACGTGCATTCAGGTAAAAAATCCTTCCTTCACACATCTCCTTGCAACATCAGACATGTACTTTCTCTCTAACACTTTATCACATTTATAGTTAATGACAAATGTGGGCATACTAATGATCACTTATTGTTAGCAAGAGTGACAACATTTTGTTTTTAAAAAACAGCAGAATGGTATCACAACATGTGATTAAATATATATTCAGACAACAATCTTTAAAAAGTTTCATTTTAGTGGATCTGAAGCATGTGGCACATGTCCTTTATCTTTAGACTCGTTGTACTTATACCTTGTACCATAGAGAAAGTTAACTCTCAGATGTATTTTCTTCAATGAGTACTATCCATAGTGCTGATGGCTGTGCAATGCCACTGGGCTGGTTTGCACTACCTAAGGCAGGCAAAACTAAATTTGTCACTTTTTTCCTTAAGCCATGAAGTGACTTTCATGCTGCCAAGTGGCACATAAATGCAGAAAACAATATTTAGCAGACATATTCAAGTAGCTTTTGGGGAATAACAAGTTGAAAGCACAAGAAATGACTCAAATGTATATGCAGCAATGAGCACAGCTAGTACTGCATTACAGTGATATATTCAGCCACCTCACATTTTATTACCACACCAGTACTATCATGTATGTCTCACAATATTAGGACTTTAGCTAATGCCACCATAATGGAGAAGGCCCCAGGGACCAACAGAAATGTTTCCATTGTTCACACAGTACACATAATTTATATTTACATCATTTCAAATGACTTATCTGTCGGTCAGTTTGATCACTACTGATCTTACTTGAGTTTTCCACATCAGCACATTCATACAAAAAATGAGTGTTAAGGATTGTTATGAACTCCCTCCGTTAAATGATCTGGGAAAGGTTTTGATCCCTGCATCACCTGTACTGTTTCTCTAAGCTGAATACCCTTACACATTATGTCACAGAGACAGGAGTGTAACAACTTTAACTTATTCACTCAGTACTGTTCAGACTACTGAGTGAAGTTTAACAATGCCAGTCTTCATTGTGCTATTGGTTGCAATTCAAATAGAATTTGACACTTTTTACCTCGGGCAGTGAAATGCAGTTCAATGCATTGAAAGCTGCCAGTCAATGGTGTGCAATGCCAAATGGTGTGCAAATGATGCAAGAAAAAAAATATTGTAGATCAAATAATTTACATGTACAACCAAATTTGTTATACTACAATAGGGAGCTCAAAGGATTTTAACCCTCAAACAAGGGTATTGAAAGCAATCATTACACAGTATTTCACAGTGTTACCACAGACAAAGACATGCATTAGCAAGGTGAAAAATAGTTTAGATGTTAATGATAATGTGACACTGTATCAAGTCACACTGAAAGTGCAACAGAAACAAATTATGAAAGTTGTCCTTTCACATTTGACTGTGACTGTGTAGATGATTTGGATATTGCTAACTGTTAGCAAAGACGTACTCACGCCATATTAAACAAAGACTGCAAACACACTGGAGGTGTATCCTTTTCTTTTGTCTGGTGCCTCATTTCTTTATCTATGCTTTCCTAACAGCAGGTCTACCTCTGCTTTATTACCATATGTTATATTTACCAATGTTTAAAGTACTCCATTTAGGGTCTATATCACATTGTCAAACTTGTATAAGTTTGAACGATGTAATACCGAACCCAAAAGTCTGAAACACAAAAATAGCGAAGCCACGGCACATCAATTTTTTTCCCAGGGGGAAAAAATCGGTGGGCCGTTTTTGGGGCTTTGCTATTTCCTCCACTGTGGTGTGATCTTGGAGTGCATATATTTAAGTAGGGGGGTGTGCCACTTTAGTTTTAGTTTAAGGGTTTTTTTTTGTTAGGGAACAGCAATTTCTTTCACTGGGAAAAAAAATCACTCTTCTGTGTGTTCGTTTTTCTGTGGTTTCAGACTTTTGGGTTCGATATTACATCATTTGAACTTATACTAGTTCGACGATGTGATATAGACCCCTCCCTTTAATATGAACAATGTTTCTTACTAAGGGGCAGTAATCCTGTTCAGTAAAGCTAGCATATGAATGTTAGGACTGTCAATTTCCTGAATAACTCAAAGTACTTTCAGAATTTTGTTAAGTATCTTCACCCTGACACACTCTCAGTTAGGTGTATATCAAATGGGAGACTGCGAAAGTTGATTTTTTCTGTAGTCGGTCTAATCATTGACACCTGCAAGGTATTATGAGCAAAAACTTCTCAGTGTTTATCTTTGCATTGCTAGGGTGTGTGCATGTAATTGTATAGGTCCTTATACCATGTTCACATTCCCTAAACTTAGAGCAGTTTTTTTTATTCAGGAATGCTAATGATTTCACACCTCAGTCACATACTCATTGTGCTCACAGGGCTGTGTCTGCACTATATAAAGGTAATAGTGTAGTTAATACCCTTGCATTATATTTGGGATACTGTTTTGAAACACAGAGCTCAATACTGCTAGAAAAAAAGACTTTAGGAGATTTATCTATTTTCTATGGTGCTATATTGTCAAGGTCTTTAATAATGTGTTTAGTTCAACATTAAAAGGTGAATTGCAATGACCACTGGAAATTAGTTTTATATTACATTTTTTCTTTTATCCCTTTCTTTTGCCATAGCTATGTCTGAATTTCTACAATTATGCCAGTGAATGCTCCGAGACAAATTAGTTAGTATGTCATGTTTGCACACTTATTGCAGGAAGCACAGGCACATTCCAAACTGGTCTCAGAAAAGATAGTGTGAATGCTAAATGTTGTGCATTATGACGGGAGTGACTCCCTGAACTGTGAGGGCAACTCCTTTCACAGGATGAATGACACACTGGATCATACAGGTTCTGTGGTGGAATGTCTGTTGGAGGAGAGTGGGCATCCATGTGGCCCGAGCACCTCTACATCTTGTTTTATCGGATGTGGCCATGAAAGATCACACTCTTGCAGTGACACTACATCTACAGCTATGACAGTGATTGCAGTGTCTACAGCAAGACATGGTAGGCCATGTGGTTGTGGCTCTGACACAGTCATGAGGAGAGCTCATCCAGCATACATTGCTCACATTTAGGTAGCACCATGACTTTTAGTCAGGGCTGTGGAAATAGTGTAACTCATGATAGAACTCGTTTCAAGATGCCATGAAGTAGTGCTAGCACAGTACATGATTGTGTTCATGCAGACATACATACACACATTAAAAAAAATTTCACTCATCCACATAAATTCACACACATGCAAACTATCTAACCAATACTGTTGAGTGCTATAAATCTGCTGTTACTGGCCCTGAACACTGCATACTCAAATATATGTGTTTCTTACTCACACAGACTCACTTCTTTGGTGTCAGCCTTACCCTCCTACCACCCCCTGCCCTGTGCAAATGATGATGACTGTGCCCTGCCCTTTGCAAATGTCTTTGATACTTAGGGTTGCATATATGTCTGATGCACACAGTGGATAGGTAATACTTGCTTATTCACAAAACTGTATTTATCAAACATGTATTGAAGAGGAAAAATTCTTGATTTTTTGTTCCTACTCATTTGTGAATAATTGCTTCTAGAATTGTTGAACCTCGTATTTCAGTTAGCATTGTAATTACACCATTAGAAGCATTAAGTACTTCAGTCTTGCTTCTTGGTAAAGTTGTGCAAATGAGGGTATAATTGACTTGCTCCATGTTTTATAGATGATGGTCAATTGAAATGCTTGATGCACACTATTTATTTTATTTATTTAACATTTGTTGACCGGGAAAGTCCAACTAGGTTCCACAGATCCTGTTTTCAGCGGAGGCCCAGGGAGAAATGCTCCAGAAGCATTTCTTTAGAATGATGAACTATTGATTCTAATGGGTCCCTATCAGATGGTCAAAATGCCGTTTCCGCGAATACAAAATGATCGACACATATTGTGCAAACTACGTAAATGCCAAACATCCAAAACAGCAAAATCCGAAATGTCAAAGTGTTTTGGTTGGCCCGTCTGCAGTATAGCTCCATAAGGTAAGTGTGCAATAGGTATGGACCTTAGGGTAGGGTGCCAGTTAAGGTAAATGTATAGATAGGTAATGTATGTAAGATTTAGTGTAATGTTAGAAGTAGGGTTTTGTTAAATGTATTTATGTGTATTATTTATTTTGTTAGGGTATATCGCCGTAGGGGAAGTGTGCGGTAGTTACGGACCTTAGGGTTAGGGAGGGGTTAAGGATAGTGCATAGATAGTTGTGTATGTGGGGTTTAGTGTAGTGTTAGAAGTTCGGTTTTGGTGCTTTACTTTAGGGTTAGGAGTAGGATTTGGTTAGTGTTTGTATCTGGTTTATTTATTTTGTTTGGGTAGGTAGTATGTAGCGGGTGGTGGGGTTGGTCGACTATGACCGTTCGATGTTTTAAATTTCACAGTTTAGTGCATTCGGTGTATTCGCGGTTCGATTAGTACGTGTCGATCTTTTGGTATTCGCTGTAATCGATTTTTGTGGAACTGATATAGACCCGATTCTAATATATAACTGCAAATTGCAAAAATCTTACACAGGAGCTAATAGTGATATAACTGTATACCTCAGACAAATGCTTTTCTTGAGTCATATACATATTTCCATATGACAGTAATCAGTTATATCACTTTTTTTCTCTTTACAGTTTCCACACTTATCGTGTCATTACTGCAGTTACAAAATGTGTCCTTGGGGGTTGTCCCTGGCTGCCAGGCATCAGTTTTCCTGCAATAATCTGGAAGATGACACATGTGACAACTCTAATGGTCCTCTGTGGGTTTGCGGAAAGTACAGACAGCTAGCATATGTAATGGTAAACATATTTTTGTTTCCACTATGATGAGTTCTCTATAATTTCCCTGGGTCCTGAGTTGAGGGTGTCAGAGGTTGCATATTTCCTCCAGTGTTTCCCTGTCCACCCTGTATCTCTCTCAGCAATTTCTGTGTCATGCATAAGTCAAACCGGGTCTAGACACCCTTCTTCTTCTTGCCCAAGGTCTGGCAGCAGCAGAAGCAGCACCCTGATTTAAAGCCTGTTGTACATGCAGCATAATAATAGCAGCACCAACCCCAATATGTTTTTTTTCTAAGTGTAATTGTGCTATATTCCAAAGAGTTTTGGTGTACAGGGCAAAAGCCTACATTGAGTGTATATGATTGCTTTATATCTTCCTGAATAGTGCTGACATGTTAGATGGGTTAATTAACAAGTTCTTCAGCTCCTTATGCTTTCATTAGTATATTTTGCCATTTCCCTTTGTTTGGTGGCTCTACACACTGTGTAGAGTCATTTAATGGATATCAAATGCATACTATTGTGTTGACAGTGAGGTGCTACACTGCTAATAGAAGCCCTAAAGGCATGATGTCACAACAGCATGAAGCATCATTAACTGCATGACTTGTACTATAATTGTACAGAATTGTCAGGTATTTAAAATGCAGCTACTTGCAAAATAAAATAAAAAAATAAGACAGCAAACATTTTTTTCAGGGTGATAAGCCACCCTGTACCCCCCACACTCCCTGCATTTATATATACCAACTCTGAGATCAGACTGCAGTGAGGAAAGGCAAATTCCCATTATCCACTCTATCTGAAGCTTACAAATGAAAAGACTGCACACACACACACACACACACACACACACACACACACACACACACTTGTAAGTGTATAAGTGTATATAGCTTTTCTTTTTTATAATAAGGGGGAGTGTAGGATATATTTAAGTAGTGATACATGGGGATATGAGGCATTATTAAAGGATTCTAGGCACTTATGAATAAAACATCAAACTAACAGCATGTCTCTTCATTGCTAAAGCCTAATGGTTACTGTAGTTTCTAACTGTTAATGCCATTAATACAACTTGAGGCTGTAAGACCGAAGGACTCGGTTTCCGTGACTCACTTGAGAATATATTTTTCTTGAATGGATTACTGTGTAGAGCTTCAGCTGTTATTTATTCTGTCTACTTTCTCTCAATAGATACTGACATTATCCAACCCCACCACCCCATCAAACAAGCTAGTATGTAATCTTGATTAGTTAGCAGAATTATGTAAAACTTTTCTCAGGGCACAGAATGTTCAGGGGCACTTAACCTGTGATTGTTCTGCTTACTGCTTAACAGGAGTTAGTGTGCTTTATTCCTCAGTATAATTCACTGTTTTTTGGTCGATCTGATATATAGTCTCAGTAGTTGTAGTATCTGACAACCAATCTAACATCAGCACTGGGAATGTCATAAAATGTGAAGTGTAAAATTCAATGTCAGGTTTTGTGTGACGTTATTCCCCATTCACACCTACCACTCTAAACCATCATACCATTTGCATAACGATCAGCTCCTCATAGATCATTTTTGTTGCCTCTGCCTGCATCTTTATGCCTGTAATCTACAAATAAGTAACCTTCATTTTTAACTACCTGCTGACATTTTCAGATCCTGCATTTCTATATTACAGACTCTCCTTCCCCATCACTGTGATCTCTGTGTCTTCTTTCCTTAAACAGCATGCCACATTTTTCAGTCTTACCTACTAGAGATTTTAGCATGCTACTTTTAGTGCCTTTTCCTTAGTGCTGTTGACCCAATCAGACTTACTAGCACTAATCCCTGGCTAAGAGTTTTTCATTATCTGTGCCTTCCTATGTGTTGTCCTATCCTAACTCCCTAACCAACTTAATAAATGCCTGCTATTTCTGCTGAATGGTCTATCCAAGAGCATCTTTCACACTGATTTCTACCAGACAGCTTCTATCCACTTGTCAGTCTTCTAAAAGACAGAATAAAATGATCATTGCCTTTCCATACCTTCCAGTCAATAAAAATTTAACCTTCCACTAAACATTGCATATCTGAATAGCTCAGAGGGTTAGTGATATAAGCTGTTATGAAGCTTCATCCTGTATTCATGAGTTTGATGCTGTCAGTCTTCTCTTTCAAACTGTATGACTTTGGGCAGGTCACTTCACAAGAAAGTGCTGCTATGTTACCTGTGTGGTTATCTAGGTAACAGATGAATAAAAAGTTGAATTCCAGTCACAGATAAAGTTAAAAATTGAATTCTGCATCAATCTGAAACCATAATTTGAACCCCATTGGGCTGATTACCTCATCCTCATTAATGTCATGGACCCATCAGACATTGGATAATATCTCCTTGAGTACTTACCCACCTCAAGTTTAACAATCTCCTCTTTCATGGCTATTGTCCCTTATCTAGCAAGGCAATTTGTCCCAGGTTAGATGATATCTGCTCCTACAGTCTGAAGAATTTGCTGCACATCCTTTCCAGTCAACCATCCACTGAGGCTCTAACTTCCCTTTTCCCACCTAACCTAGTTTTTGCTTCCTTATAGTAGAATTCCAACCAAATGTTTTCTTCTGTTTTGGAGTTATCTACAACTTTCCTTTGTTGAAGCTGCTAGTGTTCTCCTGAACCTACAGATGCAATGCCTCAAATGTGAAACAAGTCTATGTCTATGTATCATAACAGTTTTGGAGAGGCTGTGTCCAGTTGTGACTCATTCTTTGCAAATTCTGGAGTGTTGGTACTGACTTTTGTTTTCTCTTAATAAGAGAGGCTATCCCCTGGATCCTGGACAAATCTGTTCATAAGTGAGCATCCTTTTCTTTTAGCCCAGTAGGGTAGCTGAAGGGGTGAGGCATACATCTCAACTGCCCTTAATTTCAGGGAATTCCCTGAATTTGGCAGAAATTTTTGCTCCATCCATTCTAAGATAGAAAAGCTGGTGGATTAAATTCAACAAATAGCATTCTTTACAGTTGCTGACTTTTTTTACTTTAGAAAATACAAAACCATTACAAGGGTGGGGCAAAGGGATTGGTTGCCCAGGGCACTAGCAATTAGAGGGTTCATTTGGTGGCTTTGAGGTTGTGCCAGTCAGTGCCTCTCTGGAAATGCCAGCATTCTCATAATGCATTAAAGCTGCAGTAGTCGTGTAATCATAGCTATTTAAATTCTTAATTACAATCGGTGTGTGAAGATAGCAAAGAGCTGTTATTTATGTACATAACAAATCTTTGCTATCTTCAGACACTAACTTCTGCTTAAGCAAAGTGGTATTAGCTACTTTGCTTAAAAGTAACTGTACTTCCATTTATACAGTGAAGAAAGATCTAACATATTATGTTTTTGTTACATGGTATGAATGAGTGTGCAATTACACTTAAGCCAAGGTAGTAACTGTGATGTTTGAGAGCAAACAGGAAATCCTGCATATTTATTAATGGTCCTCATCTCAGGTTGTGGGAGGTGTATCATAATTAAATTTCTCTTATGCTGTAAGCTTTCACCCTCAAAAGACTCAGTACTTAAAAAGTATCCCTCATTTGTGATCTTTGTTACTGATTATATATTTCTGACTTTGTCCTTGATTCTGGCAAGAGGTCGAGAATCATGGGAGTAATATATTCCTTAGAATGCATATCTGAAGATTTTTGCTTCTTAGTTATTGCACTCTTACTTTTGACTTCTTAACCTATGTCTTGCTTCCCTACTACCCTTTTTACTTTTTTACATATTCATACTGGCTTTTCTTCCGTTTACTAGTACAGTTTTGCATAGTGTTGAACCTCTTACCTGAAGAATCAGGAATAAAGCTGGAAATAATTAAGGTCAGATGACTAATATCAGAGACATTTTTAAATATTAGTATTAGAGAGTAGAAAGTTGACAAAACAGAAGTATTCGCATTAGTATATATTTTATGAAGATTAGAAACGTACCTCTTAACTGTCTAGATTTTTGCCTGATATTTTTGATCTGTTCTTCATAAAATTTGTGTTTTTTTGGCAAACCACAGGGGTTTGAAGTCAGTAAATAATGGCAGACATTTGAGTTGTAGACATTGTATCCTTCAAAAAATGCATGCTGACACAAAACCTGTTATTGTAGCAGCTCTCTAAATTTATAACAGCAATATTTGAAATATGTCCCTATTTTTGAGCCTTTGTCCCTCATTTATTTTTGACTTTGCCCATATTTTTGCTCAAAGAGATTGAGAGGTATGATTAGAAAGCAAATTGTTTGCTGTTATATACTGGTTGTTATACTGTCAAGAAAGTCAGATTGTATGACAGTCGGAGGAAATTCTGACAGCTAAATCAGGAACGCCCCTTTAAATCTTCAGTGGTGTTTGAGAAGCATGCCCCTCTGCATAGTTATGAGCTGTTCTAAACACGTATTAGTGACACGTATAGAAAATTGCTTCATAAGGTGCAACAGTGACCTCTGCTGCTGCAGGGCTGAAACCAGCCAGTAGAGGAAAATAATTCAGTAGCTGGAATTGCTATAACCCATCTTCTCATTGTCTCTTCCTACCCAATGCACCTATTAGAATTAAAATGCCTAAAATCCCAGACTAGCAAGAAACAGAAAATTAAAAAAAGACTAAAATGGGTTCATTAACTTTATATTATTACTGAAAATTTTACATCAATAAGCAATGCAGCCTGAATGTTTTCATGTAGCATAACATTTACTGTTCTGAGAAAATCTGCCTCTGTGAGACCTGCTTAATGTTTTTTTTTTTTTTTTGCAACTGTTGCACGAATGCTGCGTCAGTGCTTACAAGTACCAAAACAAGCAACAGAATATCGAAAAAAAAAAAAAAAGAACAATTAAGGAAAGTTAGAAATATAACAGTCACCTGAAAGTATTCTCTGTGTGATACTTCCGTTAGTTTTCATTTTAACTAGCATCACATTAGTATAATGCGTTTTGAAGTTTAAATTGGATTACCCTTCTTCAGGTATTGCATATATGTGAACAATGTAAGCTAAAGACTATAGATATATAAAATAAATCCTATTTCGAACCTAGAACCTTACTTAGAACTATAAGATTTGAAATAATGATTAAAAATGCCAACAAGTAACGGATAAAGAAACAAAGTTAGTTTACAGTAAACTGCATAGCACATACCCTGTACTGAAAAAGACTGCAAAAGCAGACCTTGGGGGAAATTCGTTAAGGTACAGTAACGTGTACACCTCTGTGTACATGTCACAGTAACCTTCTCATATTCCACAACAGCCCTATCACAGCACTGCAAGTTGCTGTAGAATGAAGACATGCAGATCATGCATAGGGCTTCCTGTGTAGCTGAGCTGAATGCTAAATGAGGCAGTCTAGGGAGAGGCATATGCTAATTAGCCGTGTGCTCTCTTCTTTGGAACTGTCTCTAGTTGAGTGATTCAAGAAATCACTCAGCTGTGTAGATCAGCATGGCCAGCCCCACTATGTAGTGGTAGTGACCACAGCAGCAAAAAGGCAGTGTTCCACTACCTATCATGACAGTGATACAGGGATTGAGGTCAGGGGACCAACTAGACATCAGGATAACTCATAATGGTACTGACATCAGTTCAGGGGTCAGGGGTGAGTGAAGCCACTACACACCAGGAATTATCTCTAAGTGCCATAATGGCATCAAACTCAGGATGGGATTGGGGGTTGGGGTAAAAAGCTAGACACTAGGGATTTCTACCTTCAAATACCATAATGGCATGTACAGCAGAATGGTATCAGGGATTAGAGGGACACTAGACACCAGGGAGTCTGCAAATGTGCCATAATGACAAACAAACTATGAAGATGATCAAGGTGGGGGGCAGACTAGGCAACAGGGCAACTACAAGTGTGCCATAAAGCCATGTAAAATACTGTACTGATGGGGGGTTGGGGCGGACACACTAGCCACCAAGGAATACTAGACATGTGCTATAATGGCACTTGGCTATTGTGGGAATTGGAGGGACCACGGGAGGGCAGACAGGTCAGGGACAAATATGGGGACTGTGGTTTATATGTGTTTGTGTTTTTTGTATTTGTGTATGTGCAGGGGAGGGAGGAGACTGACTAGGGGGAAATGCCAATGTCTATATGCGCAGCAGTTTACTACTGCACATTGCAGTTGTAACTGTGATTCAGAGACACACAAATAAGGTGATAATGAGGTATTTTCTCATCATGGCTAACATGTTTCTGAATCACAAAATACCACCCCGTAGTAGCAGGGCCTAGGCCCTTTAATGAATTCCTGGGCATGTATATGGTTGACATGCACATTATTATCTAAACACTGTGCCCATGTGCAGTAGCATTTTATAATGCAGCCTGCCTTATTTTCAAATGCCCACTGCTGCAATTAGCCTAAGCAGCAAAGCTCATTATATAATATTACTGTCTTTTCTATCTCAGATTGCATCAATATGTTCATCAGGGTAAATGGCATTTCTGAGTCCACTGATTTGTGACAGGTAGTGTATTTTTATAATCACAGTGAGTTCATCAAAAAGTGAGATGCTGTGATAGCTCTGAATCTTCTGCAAACATTTCAGATCTAGCAATGAATCAGTTCTCTAAAACATCAGACTCACTGTTGTGTAATAAAGTCTCTTGTGAAGTGCTGGATTCACATTCATTGTATGGTCATCTTTCATAGACACTGCTCTTTATATGCCTGTATTTTCACTCACATCTTGATGATTGTGAATACCTTCACTTATTCTTGACTTTAACTGATCACTGTTATGTTTTTTTGCAAGTGATGCCTCTATGGCATTTAGAATCTGCTTGGGTTCTGCTCTTGTTAGACTCTACTTGAGATCTCCTTCTCTCATTACTGAAAGACATACTGAGTCAGATTAACTGAATGATGTGTTTTACATGCCTATCATACTGAAATGTCTGAACCTTCTGTTTCTGTCTCACAGTAATACTCAGATTGAGTGTGTCAGGTTATTCCCATTGAGTCCAATGTGGTACATATGTATCTTTTAAGAAATAACGCTGCAGGCAACTGAGGTTTAGTATTCTAGATAGTTAATTAATTCTTGTTATTCATGCTGCCATTTCAAAAGTGGATGGCATTTATTGAAAATGCCTTCTATAAGTACATTTTATACATTCAGTCCCAACTTCAGTTACTTTTTTAGTAATGTGGTTAGCTGCTGGTAAGCATCCAAGAAGGCCAAATCCCATAACAGGAAATAATACTTTCTTATGTCTTACATATCCAGCATAGATAATTGTTTCACTACGGACATTTAAAACAATTAAATCTCTATCAAGTAAGGAGTAAGACCTAGAGTCCCTAGGAACCACTGACTGGGCTCCTGTTTGCAGGGAAATAAATCACAGAATAATACAGTGAAAGTGCAAGGCACTCTCTTCTGTTTGATGTGCAGATGGTTTATAACAGAACTTAACATGCTAATGAGGCAGAGAGACCAAGCAAGGGGAAAATGGAAAAGGAGCCAGCCCAATGAACATCTACATTAAATAGAATTATAACTCAGAAAAACATACAGAGTAGAAGTAATATACTTATATTTACATACCTTAGAAACAGGCAGCTGGCTCTATCATCCAGCCCCAGGCAGTCCTGGAAAGCAATTATAGATACATCCAATCACATAATAGACTCCTATGCCTCTGTTGTCTACAGCATGAAAATCATTTTTGCCATAACACATAGAAACTGTCTTACAACATTAGATAAAATTACAAATCAAATCCAGTCCAATATAAGACGTCCTTGGCCAAATGCCTCTATAGTCTCCTCCTTAACATCTCCTGAAGCAGATCTCAGCACTTCATTTTATTTTAAGCAGCTTTCTCCAAGTGGTAGTGGGGGACTTCAAAGCAAGGGGGGGCTGCAGGAAGCAATAGAATAGGTAAGGTTAAATGGAATGGGGTAGGGGCTCTTTTAAGGTAGGTCAATGACCATTACCTGTGATCAAACAACAGACAGAGTCATCTTTCTTAGTGTCCCAGTATGTACCCGCTCATTATAGCCACTTTATTGACTATATCCACCTCAGATGTCTGATTGCAGGCAATAAGGCCAGCCTTAGGTGAAATTAAGCTCTAGAGAAAGGAATGCATAAGCCCTCCCCACCGCTGTTGTATACTAGTCCTCCAGTACCTCCCCAGTGCTCCTTCCTTTTTTGTCCCTCATCCTGGTGCCACACCATCCAGACAGATTACTTTTTCTTGTTTTTTCACAGTTTGTCTTATTTTTGTTAGCTTCTATCATCCTTTTAACACATTCTATCAGGCCAAGACTCTAATCTAAAACATATATAGGAAGTAATTGATGTAAGTTAGGCAGCTGGGGGCCTCTCTTTTATTTATTTAGTTAGTTAGTTAGTTATTTGACACTTGTTTACTGGAAAAGTCCAACTGGGCATAAATCCCATTTTCAGTAGAGGCCCAGGAAGAAAAGCTCCGCAGGCATAATACAATCCATAACCTACTTAATATTAACATACTAAATACTATATAAAATGTCAGAGCAATTCTATAGTAGAGAAAAGTTAGTAGAAAAAAATTACTGCAGCAGGAGAATCTATATACAAGATAAATACAGTTTAGTAAGTAATACATTCAATGAATTACTGAACAAACCAAAATAAGATAACATTGTTAGAGATAACAGATAATGCTCCTGTAAAATATGTGTATAATAGATTTAGAAAAGGTGGATGAAAACAAGAGTGAAATTAGGTAAACTGTATTACGGATGGGGAGAGAGGAGAAACAAAGACGTTAAAGGAGGGAGCAATAGGAGAAGTGGTAGGAAATTAGGATAACTAGAGAAGAGAGAGACGGGAGGGAAAAAAAAAGCAAGGGGAAGAAATAATGAGTAATGTCAGCCTGGAGTAAAACAAGTACAGAGCCAGGAGTTAAGGAGGAATTCATTTAAACATTGTTTGAGCATATGACTACAAGGCATGGCTTGAATATCAGTGGGAAGGATGTTCCAAGAGTTGGCTAATGAGTAGGAGTATAAGCTATGACATATGGATTCATTTGGTTTACAGATTTCAGTGAGTTGTTTTTAGGTGCCCTTCATACGTTCCATTCACCCACTGCACATGAAAGGGCAAAAGGTAGAGGTGTGACTATCTACATAAGGGATAAGCACCTCAAGACTGGTCAAACAATATGACATGTTTTAGCTACTCCATGTCCAGCTAACCACAGGAAAAATGCATTACTATATCCTTGCTAGCTACAGGTCTCCCACTATGAGCCAGGAAACCCATACATCATTCCTGAATTTACTTGAATCACTTACCATTCAGCCCAATACTGTACTCATGGGTGATTTTAACTACCCCCTTCATTTACTGGGAAGAATGCATGACCACAAACATGTAGGCCTTTAGATTTTCTACACTTTGTCAGTGCATATACCTTGAAGTAGCTAATCTGCAGTCCAGCTAGGGGTACAAATATCCCAGACCTTGTACTGCCAAATATGGGAGATCATTGCACCCTCCCCAAGTGTGATGTTGTCACTGATAAGATCAGAACACAAAGTGTTCACCCTTGAAATAAATATAAAACTACATCCCCCACCTAACCCAAAACCTTTAAAGAACTTTTCTAAGGTAAACTACCTTCTAGTAAATGATGGCATAGATAGTTTCCAAGCTCCCCAAAACCCAGAAAATACAGAAGCCTATGCGGAGGCATACACAAAAGCCCTGTATGACCATATAGACAACTGCATATAAAAGTAAGTACCAGACCAAAATAAGCCTAGAACAAACCGCAAAAACAAGTCACCCTGGTGAACCACTGGTATAAATAGGCTACACAACAAAAGAAAGAAAATCCTGTCTAGGAGTAATAGAGAAAGTATGCAGCACAGCAAAAACTCCCTCATTAGCCTAAACAAGAAATTAGAGGACTAGTCAAGTCTTCAAAAGCAAATTTTGAGGCAAAATTAGCCACCCAAGCTAAGGATAACCATAAGGCATTTTCAGTTATGTCTACAATCTTAAGGGCAACATCCAACAATGTGCAGAATTACTTACAGATGGCATTACGTATACTCAGCCAGAAGATACAGCAAATCTGCTGGCCAATAATCAGCTCAAGTTTTACCTCCCCATCACTCCAGCCACCCCCCAAGAAATACTATCCACCATTCCTCTAGCAGTTATCAACAAAAAATAGGTCAACATTGTGCTTTCTAAAACTAAAAATATAGCTTTGATGGGACCCAACAACATCCCAGGATGCCTGTTAAATAGCTTTAAACAGGGCATATCAGGCCTACTAGAACCTCTGTTTAACCACAGCCTCCAGAATGGCATTATCCCTGTGGAGTGGAAGCAGGAATGGCCTTAGGTCAATCGGTGCCCTAGGCAAAACGGTTCCAGGGCACCCCCACCACACCACCCGGTGCCTCCCATCCTGGTCTACCTACAACAAATAAATACTGGAAAAGCACCCCTGCTAGAGCAGTGCCCTAGGAAACTGCCTAGTTGGCCTATTCCTTAGGCTGGCAATGAGTGAAAGACAGAAACAGTCATCTATCTGCATAAAGGTGGACCATCAATAAACCTGGGAAATTACAGACCCATAAGTTTGACTAGTCTTATATGCAAGGCCATGGAAAGAATAATCATAGACCTGATAAATAATGACATAGGAAACCTCCAAGAGCTGGACCCAACCCAGTTTGGGTTTGTCAACTGCAGGTCATACTTGTTCACTGTGGTGGACTTCTTTGAAAAAGTCACTATGGCTATAGATGAAAGCAAAACAGATGGCTAGCCAAAAGGCTTATGGACAGGATACATGTTGTTAGAGTGGGTGAATACAAATCTAGAAAGAGGCTGGTTACTAGCGGTGTGCCAAAGGGCTTAGTGCTGGGACCTCCTCTGTTCAGAATACACTTCTCTGAAGTTAAGGCCAATGTAGAAGGCCTTTTGCTGACAGATTTGCTGATGACTGTAAGTAGGGAGCAGTCACTGAATCCCCAAATTATGTAAATATCCTTCAGAAGGGTAGGTCTCAGACAACTGATTGGTGTCAGAGCCATGGCCTAAAACAAAATGCAAAAAATGCACAATCATACCCTTTGGAAAGACAAATATCCCCGTAAATTACAATATTAATAGCACACCCCTAGGAGTGGACTCATAGGTGAAAGATCTAGACACAGATAGATAGTAGCTTGAACTTTGACCACCATGTGCCCACAGTGGTGAGGAAGTCCTTCTATGTGGCACAACTTATAAGTAAAGGCATGGCATCCATATCCAAGGAAGTTATAGTCCCACTGTACATAACCCTCATCAGCCCACTAATTGAGTACAATTCACCTTTTGGCATGTACTTGACCAGGCACTTGCAACAGCTGAGCAGCCTCAGAAGTTCCTGACAAACCCCCCCCCCGCCAAAAAAAAAAACAGGGTGTAATCAACATTTCCTTTGCAGATAGATTAAAAGCCCTATCCCTTTACTCTGTCTCCTACCAACTATTAAGGGACGACCTATGCCTAATGTACAAGTCACTCACAAATCCAGCCCTGATGAAACCGTTACACATTCTCGAGACAAACTGCACAAGGGTCACCCAATCTAGGGATCTAAACCTTGTCTGTGACATAAACAAAACATGCTGGAGAGACAGATATGTGTCTCAGAGATTATCTCTTCTCTGTAACAGGCGTCCTGTTTACATAGAGCAGAGCCATCCCCTGACCCTCTTCAAAAGCAGTTTGGATCAATGGATGGGGAATCATAAATTCACTCCTGGGGTGGTGCCCATGTCCCTTATGGACAGGGGCAGTCTGTAAAATCCTCAGTGGCATAGGCAAAAACCTAAGCCATCCTCTAGCCCTTAGGGATCAAAAATTGGGCATAATTCAGGTAAAAATGTCTAGGCTTGTAAGGGCTCTTAAGTCTAGCCTAGTAATCTTTTATGAACATATGAACCAAAGAG
The DNA here is from genome assembly GCF_019279795.1 of Protopterus annectens. Classification (NCBI taxonomy): domain Eukaryota; kingdom Metazoa; phylum Chordata; order Ceratodontiformes; family Protopteridae; genus Protopterus; species Protopterus annectens. Next base: position 1,068,767,862 of record NC_056744.1, on the reverse strand, counting down.
GGTGGTTTGTGAGGTAATGATTAAGAATTGTGCTGGCTGCTGGACAGGATGGAGCAGGGGTGTAGCCAGAAAATTCCATTTTGTACTCACAAACTACCCCACAACTCACCTGGTATTTCAAACAAATGAACACATCTTTCAAAATGTTGCCCCTTGCAATTAATAACTTGTTGTTTGAGGCATTAATTTAGACAGTTGTAGAAATAATATGGCCTGAAAAAAGTTATAATACTTCTTAGTGATGCAAAGAAAAATGTACTCTATGGAGTACAAAGTGTATGTCTGGCTACACCCTTGGGATAAAGATTGGCATATTATGACCAAGGAGATGTTGAGCAAGCTTGAGGTAGTGAGCTAACTTAAACTAGTTTAATGATATGAGGGCTGTCAGCGATATGAACTGTGCATCTGACTGGCTGCAAATCTAGCTACCTTCTGTAGGAGAGCTCTAGTTTTGCTCTGAGGGAGATCTGAATATTTTTGAGAATGGATTTGGCATAAAGTAGAGAAGGAAGGAGTTATGCATTAGTGAAAGGGACTCTGGAGGAGCTGGAAAGAAATCTTTTTGATCTGTAGAGCATGCTTAGTTTCGGGTGTGCTTTTTATGCTGTTTTGACTATGAAGGTCAAATTTCAGTAGATCATCTATTGTGATGATAAGTAACTTAGTATGTGGTACAACTTCTATGTCACTCTTGTTGACAGAAGATATTTTGGAGGGTTTTTTAGGTGTGTTTGATATTCGGAGACTAGATGCTCTGAGGGGTATTGACATTCGGGGACTAGATGCTCTGAGGGGTATCTCAGAGCTTTTTTGTTTACATCCTTTTGATCTAGTTATGGCCAGAACAAAAAGTCATGAGTAAGGAAAGAAATTCAGTCATACTTTTTCTTTCAAGGAAAAATAAGTTGTATCTAAAGCTTAATGTTCAAAGCTAAGAAAACAGGAGTTCACCTAATTAACTAAGAAGACAAATGTTTGGAAGTACATATAAATTTTTATCTGGGAATAGTGCCTGCTAACCTACTCACCCAAAAAAGATAGTTACTTTCTATGTACCCTGCTGGTATTAGATGGGAAGTAATTAAAAGCACAAATGGCCAGAGGCATATATTATAGAGTTGAAGGTCTGGAAGAAGAAACCAAAGCACATTGGTAAATCCCACCAAGACAGTGTGTACATGCAGCCTCTAAACAGAAGGAATGACAGTGAAAACCTCAACTGGAGTACCAAGAGTTGCTAGATGGCTACATTACTCGCTGTGCCACTGTGCCAATGATCAGTTACCACAAACATCTTGCCCGGGCAAGTGTAAACACATATTGAGTAAAATGATGTTTGACTGATGGAAAGTGAAAAAATTATAGCCAATTTGTTACTTTTAAGCATGCCACAACACATCAACCACATTCTGTCATTTTCATCACTGACAATCCCCATACTCATTAGTTACAGCCACTTTATTGATTGTGCACACCCCAAATATCTGATTATGTTAACAAAATAGCCATTGAAATGTATTCATACTGGTTTCATTCAAATGCACATTATTTTTATTTTATTTATTTATCATTTGTTGACCGGGAACGTCTGACTAGGTACCACAGAGCCTGTTTTCAGTGGAGGCCCGGGGAGAAATGTTCCAGATACATGTCTTTGGAATGTGGGAGGAAACCGGACTACCTGGAGGAAACCCACACGAACACAGGGAGAACATGCAAACTCCACACAGAAGGCACCCCAGACGAGAATCGAACTGGAGAACCTCTTGTTGTGAGGTGACAACGTTAACCACTGCACCACCATTACTTCTCCAAAGCCAGAATAATGATGTCTTAAAGTGAACAAAAGGCAACAATGTCAATCACATTCATTTATTAATTAATTCACAGTCTGTCCCTGTACCCAGTAGTTAAAGTTAAATTTATTGACTGCCTATATCTCAGACAACAGACTGTAATAACAATAGCAACTGGCCATAGTAGTTTATTTTAACCATCCCCTAGACACACACACACATAGGTATGATCATTAAATATAGCCACTTGCATAACTATGATTGTATATCTCAGATGCTTGATTTGTAATCAAATGAATGAAACAGTCATAAATCTCAATACTTTCAGAGTATAGTGCACAACCCACTGCAACCCCCATTCTCATCAGTATTTTGGACTTTCCTGATCAACAAACACAATAAACAAACAAACAAACAAACAAATAAATAAAGCTTAGTGCTTAGCTTAAGAATCAAAGAGAAAGCTAAAAAATAATGAGAGGCAAACGACCAAAATCTGTGACAGATATTGCCTTTATATACTTAGTTGCTAGAGTAACAGCATTTTCCTTAGTTTGATTTTCATTTCTTTTCAGTTGCTTTTATTAAAAATGTTAACAACAAAATATTAATATATGATAATAAAAATGTTATAAAACAAACATACATATCTAAAAGAACAATAAAAACAACTAAAATAACTATTTACAATGGTGTCTACTATAAAACAATTTTTTATAAACAGAAAAAAAAATGTGATGAGTAGTTGTTAGTTAATCATTAAAGCCTATTTATCCAGCAGTGAATTTCAACCATGTATTATATGAAGAGGTGATTCTTGATGTTCTTGTCTTGATTGTGATAAGTTCAAGATGACAGCCTTCAGTTAACAAGTGTACAAATTTCTTCATAGTAGGAGTAGTCTGATTCTTCCAGTTTTTAGTGATGATTCTTGCTAATGTTAAGATACTCCATAAAAGAGGATATTTTATTTTTGTGACACAAGTAGGAATAGGTGTATTAAATAAAATAAGAGATTTAGTCACCTTAAATTTATCATTTAAAACAGACTGTAAGACAGAATTCATATTATCTCAATATGTTTTAAGTTTTATACAACTATAAAACATATGCTGCCAGTCATCTTTAACATTTAGTTTACATCTCCAGAATCATATGTCTTTATTATATATCAATTCAGCTTTATGTGGTGTGATAAAGGTTCTATGTAAGCACTTCCAAGAGAATATCCTCTATCTTAGTGATGAAGTAGTTTGTTTTGAAGATTGGAGTATTAGTTTTTTATCATCTTCACTTGAGGAGTTATTATTAACACGTTTAAAATAATCTCAATAGCTTTCTCTATGACATACTTTTGGTTTCTTAAGTACTGCCATAAACAAACTATACAACAGAAGGAAGAAACTGTTGCAGAAAAGAGGAAAATCCCAGGATGCAAAAAACTCCCTTACCAACCTCAGTAAGAAGCTGAGATCCCTCATAAAATCCTCCAAAACTAGTTACAAAAATAATATTGCCAAAGATTCCAAGGACAACCACAAGGCATTCTATAGTTATGTCAAGAATCTAAATGGCAATGCTCTGATCTGCTCTGAGCTACAACAGAATGGCATTAAATATACTGATCCCAATGATATTGCCAATATCCTGGCAGATCGATTCAGTGCCAACTTTACCCCCTTATCACCCCCTAAAGGGCCCATCTCAATAAGAAAAGATTGCCAGATTCTGGTAATCATGGCCACACAGGTAAAAAACGCACTCTCCAAAGATAAGAATACAGCATCCATGGGACCAGACAACATCTCGGGCTGTGTACTACATGAACTACAAAATGAACTGGCACCTCACTTAAGTATCATGTTTAATCATAACCTCACCTCAAGCTTTGTGCCTATTGAGTGGCGCACAGCTACAGTTATCCCACTCCACAAGAGGGGATCCACCTTGGATCCCGGGAACTATCGTTCCATCAGTCTGACAAGCCTGATCTGCAAAGCCATGGAATGCATTATCATGGAACTTATAAACACAAAGACATTGGCAACCTTCAAACACTGGACCCCACCCAGTTTGGTTTCATAAAGGGCTGATCTTGTCTCCTCCACCTTGGATCCGGGGATCTATCATCCCATCAGTCTGACGAGCCTGATCTGCAAAGCCATGGAATGCATTATTATGGAACTTATAAACAAAGACATTGGCAACCTTCAAACACTGGATCCCACCCAGTTTGGTTTTGTAAAGGGCTGATCTTGTCTCCTCAACCTGACTGACTTTTTCGAATCAGTCTCCAGAGCCGTGGACGAGGGTAAGGCAGTCCACATAGCCTATCTGGACCTCACCAAGGCATTCAATACCATCCCCCACTCTGGAATCATAGATAAACTTACTAAGCAGGGCATTAATCCCTATGTCACTCAATGGGTTGCCAACTGGCTTACTGACAGAACCCACACTGTAAAAGTAGCCAACTCAAAATCCAGCTCCAGACAAGTGACAAGCAGAGTATCTCAGGGTTCAGTCCTGGGACCGCTCTTGTTTGGCATCTACTTCTCTGAAGTGCAGGCCAGCACTAAGGGACTCTGGCTAACATAGCTCGCAGATGACTGCAAACTGGGAGCCATTATTGAATCCCCAAATGATGTGGATATTCTACAAAAGGGCCTTACAGAAAGAGATGCTTCAATGCCAAGAAATGTATAGTTATCCCCTTTGGGAAAAAACATGTACCCATGAATTACCACATATGTGGCAGTACACTAAACAATGAAAGTGTGATAAGGGACTTAGGGACACAGGTGGACAGTGGTCTCACCTTCGATAACCACATAGCCACAACAGTCAGGAAATCCTTCTATGTGGCACACCTCATCATTAAGGGCTTTTCATCCAGAAAAAAGGAGGTCATTGTCCCACTGTACTCATCCCTCATTAGACCCATTATAGAGTACAACGCTCCGTTTGGTATGTACCTCACATGACATCTGCAATAATTGGAAAGGTCACAGAAATACCTCACTAAAAGAATCACAGGCCTAAAGCAGATGCCCTATGCTGACTGTCTAAAAAAAATCCAGCTATACTCTGTCGCATATCGCCTACACAGAGGCGATCTCTGCTTAACATGCAAGGCCATGTCAAACCCAGTGCTGTTGGACATGCTACACTTAAAGAAATCCCAATCCTTCAGGGCCACATGCTCCAGGGATCTAAACCTGGTCATCACAATGAACAAAACATACTGGAGGGATAGGTTCCTGACCCAGAGACTCCCTATACTCTGGAATTGACTGTCCATACATGTCAAGGTGAGTGCCTGTTTGGTCCTCTTCAAAAGGAACCTTGATGATTGGATGGAGAGATAGAAAATTCACCCCAGGGATCACATCAGTCACCCTGCTAGATAGGGGACCAGGGAAGTAAATATTCTGGGAAGAAATAGCCAGGGAATTGTTATGGCTAGGCTTGTATAGCGTAGTACCAACCTATGAACCTATGACACTATGAACCTTATATATTTTAGATAGAAGTCTCTTTCCAATTATATTCTGATGCATGAGAATATTGAGTAAATCAATGAATGTGGAGAAAGAATTTCTAACTATTGGTTGCATTAGATTAATTTTATGTTCAACCAGTTGTCTACAATTTTGAACTTCTAAGCACACGTCTTTGCTTAACTCAAACTTATTAATGATAGGATCAACATTTTGTAACTTCCCATTGTATAGTAACTGATACCAATATAACAGGTTTTTGTCTAGTAGTCCTTGTTGTTAAATTAAATGTAGTAATACTATTTTGAGTGTAGACAATTGGAAATACAAGAAAACCCATGCTTTATATTCAGGGTTCCTGAAAATGTTTTTTTTTAAATGAGGTTATTGTTGTATTAAGAGTTAACTGGCTTTTTTGTTTTGTATAAAATAGTCTTTTACTAATCAATGAAATTTATTAGTAGCTATTTCAGTATGATATGATTTTGTTAAATTATTGGATTTACACTAAATACTTCCATGAATATCTTTCAATTTGGCATTATAATTATTTAACCACAAAATTATTGTCTTAACAACCGAGGATAAAGAATATAATTCTAAATCTCGAAGACCAATACTACCCGATGTCCAATCTCTAATGTGATGGTTTAAAGCCAATCTAGGCTTATTAAAAAACTATGAAAATCTCAGACACAAACAATTATGCTCTTTTATATTTTTTGGATTGAGAGAAATAAAGATTGTATTATATATAGAATTTTAGGAAGGATAATCATTTTAATTAAGGAGAGTATCTCTTCCGTAGTGAAAAAAATATTCTATTTATTAAGAGTTTGTTTTATGGAATTTAAGATATTATTATAATTAAAGGTTGTTATATCTTTAATATTATCAGACAAGCTTATCCCTCAGTAAGTGATTTTACATCTTTCACAATGTATTTATGTAATTTCTTATCCATTTTATTAATATCATAATTAACAGGTAGTAGTTTAGACTTATTCTCTTTAAAACTGAGTCCCAATTTCTTCTGGAATATTTCTATTGCTTGGAATACTGCAATAAGAGAAAAATTGCAATCAGTCAAAGTTAGGATGTCATCTGCAAATAATTGTGTTTTGGAGATTAAATCATTATTTATTGCCTTTGATGTTTTTATTTAATCTTATATCATTTTCAAAACTCCATAACTACAGCAAAAAGCAATGGGGACAAGGGGTACCTTTAGTAATCATGATTGTTTGGGAAGTATATGAGCCTATCCTAATGTATGCAAAGGAGTTTTCATAGAGACATTTGATTAATTGTAAGAAATTGTTTGAAAAATTACATTCCTCCTGTACTAATAGTAAGTACTTCCACTTAACTGAATCGAATGCACTATTGATATCCAGACAAACAAAAGTTACTTCTTTTTTTGTAGTATAATCAATTATTGATAGTATTCTTTGATATTATCATAGGTGTTCCTGCTCATTATAAACCTAGTCTGATCATTGTTTATCAACACTGGAAGAAATAGTTTTATTCTAGAGGCATATATTGCCATGAATATTTTATAATCTACATTTAATAATGAAATTGGTCTATATGAAGAACAGTGTGTTGAGTCCTTGTCAGGTTTTAAACTTGGGGATATTATGGTGTATTTCCAGGATGGTGGTACCTTCATAAGTCCTTTGGCTATTGAAAATACCTCTAGTAAAATACTCAAAGCATCCTTAGTCATCATTGTGTATAGTTCAGGTATTACACCATCATTCCCAGGTGCCTTATTGAGTTTTAATTTATTAATTTGAATTTTGAGTTCAGACATTGATATAGGCTTGTCAGTTATTTTTATTTGATCTTCTCAGTATATTGTTTATAAAAGTTTTAATTAGATCTTGTGTATCCATCATTGGCTTGTGTTGATTAATCTTATTAAAATGAGACCTGAAATAATCCATAATATCTTTTATTTCAGTAACATTCTTTTTAGTACTAGAGAAGTATAATTCTTTGATGTGGTTAGATTTAACAATCATTTTTGTTCTAGTAGCCAATTTATGCCTGGATGTGGGATTTATGGAATAATTAGTTATTTTTCTGAAGGCTAAGTCTGGAACTCAAATATTAGTCATTATTTAGTGACTGCAGTCCTCACTGATTTGTCAGAACACTGCACATTTTACCAGAGATGGACCAAAATATGAGGCAAAACCAGGGACAGTTGAAAGTTACTATGCCCCCCATCACACACACACATGTGCACACATGCATAAACACATACTTATATATTACCTTCCTACATGCTAGCAGTAGCAGGTATAATACCTGCAAAAAATACTGCACTTTAAAACAACCCTGCCTCACACTCCTGCAACTGCACTTCTGAGTTAACAACTTTCACTTTCGGTGTCAGCCTCTCAGTTACCTGAGGCAACCTGAGCCAATTGGAAAAGTTTCTAACTGCTTCATAGAGCAACCTGGTAAGACACTTGAGTGATGTTACTGGCATTCTCAACTTGAATAAAGAGTTGTAGGGACTGATGTCTGAACTAAGCCGATCTTTTATTAGCTCAAAGGTCAGAAAAAAAATAATAGTTATCTTTCTGGTTTTCATGCCATTTTTTTCTAATTGGCTGCATAAAATCTAGTGTCAAATTTAATAAATTTCATTCAGCTTTCCTTAAGATTGCATTCTCATGGGTTGCTACATCACTTCCCTTCATTTTCAACTTCTCCTAGATTACAGATGTTGTTTCCAATCCTTATAAGCACCCACAGCCTTCTCTCAAGCTTCTCCAAAGGATTACAGATCAACTGGCAACCTTTGCCTCCCTTACAAAGATCTTTGCAAAACTCTTATAAACAGATATTCAACCATATTAATAACTATGAACTTCTATGTAATGAGTAGCATAGATTTCACATCATGGTTACTGCCCTGTATACATCATCAAACATCTCACCAACTACAACATGAATGATAGACTCTTGATGGCTGAAATTGTTATAGACATGACCTAGGCTTTTGAGAGGTCATTTATGCTCTTCTGTTAGACAAATCAGGAAAATTCAGTTTTGGAACAAAAATGGTTGCATGGTTAAAAGAAAATATTGGAAGGATAAAACTTTACATGTCTGCATTCTCAAATGTTGGTACTTTCAAACTCTCTGGCTCCAGAGGACTCAGTCTTGGGCCCATTGCTGTTTTAACTCATTGCAAATGACTGAACCCAGGATTTATCCATACTTAATGTAACAATGTATGCACATTATTCTTCTGCTTAAGCCTGAAAAGATGGTTTCTAATTTACAGCATAAACTAAAGGCTGATTTTATATAATTATACAGTCAGGCATACAGGAATAAACTGATTATAAATTCAGGGGAAATTAGGGTTAAGGTTATATGCCACCACCCAAAGGCTAGCAGAAGCACCCCACCCTCAATACTTAAGGACCCTCAAAATGATCCCATTTCCATTGCTAATGCTTTATTTATTGATTTATTTATTTATTCATTCATTCATTTCTAATGCTTGGCTTTATAATGGAGCCCTCTTTTAACTTTCAGAATAGATGATATAGTGACATTAGTTAGTAACGTGTTAGCACAATTAAAACTCTGTTACAATTATTGTGTCTTCTCTCTCCCCCTCATATAACAAGCCTTAGCTAAATATGTACCAATCACCAAGCTTGAATTTTGTCTCCCAATTATCATTCTCTATTCCAGTACAAATTCTCATCTACTTCAAATGACACAGAATAAATAGTCTATTTTGCTTTCTTTATAAATCTCCCCTGACCCCTCTACAAAACTATTAGGTATCATCACAGACAATAATCTAAAATTCGACCTACATGTTAACCAAACTATCAAAACCATCAATAAAAAACTAGGGTCACTTTACAGAATAAAAGTCTTCCTAAACCCTCCAGCTAAAATTGCCATAGCTTGCTCTCACCTTCTTTCAATCCTTCTGTATGCATCCCCTCTACTCTCGAATTTAAACAAGACTGTCCTTAACAAACTCTCAATTTGCTACAACCACATTGCCAGGTTTGCCACTGGGCTGCCTTTTAGGATACATCATTGCATCAATCTAAATCAGCTTGGGTGACTTGAACTACCCAGCCTAATCCAGTATAACCAACTGATTATGACCTATAAAATCCTCTATAATCCAGACAATACTCCTGCACTTAAAAATATTATCACCCCCTATAACAATCCTAGACCGCTTCAATCCTCTAACAAACTACTAATTCAGACTAGCAAAATTAATAACACAGCCGGTGACTCTCTCTTTGCAAACTCTGTAAGTAGATCCTGGAACTCTCTTCCAGCTGATATTACCTTACTTTCCACCTCAGGTCAATTTAAAGCTAGACTCAAACAACATTTGTCTCTTAACTGGCTATGTCAATGTATCAAGCCTGGCTAACTCTCTCTAGAATGTGTAAAAATCTGTTAACCAGGTTACTGTGCAATTTAATTTAATCCTGACTTGCTCTCAGGATTAACTCTAACCTGTGGAACTTGTTTAACTTGCTTACTTATGTAATCTCTGTAAATAGTCTGTTTGTAATATGCAATGCTGGTATTATGTAATGCTGTATCTGCTTTCCCTTGGGGCTTTTCTCCCCGGGCCTCCGCTGAAAATGGACATGCATCCAGTCGGACTATCCCGGTCAACAAATGTAAAATAAATAAATAAAATAAAATAAATCTACTACCTTACTTTTGAGACTGGCTGAAAATGCTTCACTGGCTTCTTGTGTAAAGTAACTCCACTCTTCTCATTATCAGCCTCTTGTTTAAGATTACTAAACATCATTACTGCCTTCCCCTAAGAGCCAGAGTTTCATTCAAGTATCAGACTTATTTACTCCATGTTAATCACAATGAAACATCTTCTACAGAGAACAGCATTCATAAAAATGTGACCTGCAACACTGATCCACCTTCCAAATGATACAGAAATCAACAAACTTTAAATGGCTTCAAAACACAAATTAAAGAGCACCTATTTTTAAGCACTGAATGTAACTAGTATGCATATAATTGCTAAAAAGACTTTGTTAGCACTGTTTTTACTGCAGACTATGGTGTTGATATGCTTAATTATATATCTGCTGACTGGAAATATCCAAATATTTTTCTGTATGTCTAATATTCAGTTGAACTGTAAAGCTGTTGTTATATTCTTGTACTTATTTTGTCATGTATTTCCTTATATTCGATTTATTATTCTATTCTAACTTATACACTGTTGTTTCATTAATATCTTGTACCCTGTTACTTCTGTTCCATGAATTTCTTGTACTTTATTGTTCCTTTAGTGAACACTGGTTGTGGCTGAAAAGGATCCATTGACCAGCCCACCTACCCAAATAGCATATACATATATATATATATATATATATATATATATATATATATATATACATACATATATATATATATATATATATATATATATATATATATATATATATATATATAATTTGTGGTAAGGGTATTTTCAAGCGTCTCCTTTTACATTATTTTTTCCATTGCATGGACTTTCGTACTTAATCTGATATCCTGTACTGATAAGTTTATTGCTCATTTCAGTATACGTGCTGCTGCTGCCATAGTAGGCAATATTAAAAGCAGTTCTTGATCTGTGACCAGCTTGAATTTCCTATTATAGTGGTACTGATGGGGCTTCCTTACTCCAAAGATTAAAGCAAGAGCTTCTTTTTTATCCATATGAGAACATTTCTTCTTATCAGGGCCAGGGCTCATGAAGTTTAAGTAGTTAGAGTCTCTTCACATGAAAGTGTAATATGCTGCATTCATAACTCTCAGTTGTTCATACTTCTGCCTCATATTTTTGGTCTGTTTTTTTGTAAAATTGTGGTTGGCTGGCAAATCATTTTCAAATGACTGAGGATTAAAGTAAAAAAAATAATCACAGACATTTGAATTTCAGACTTCATATCCTTCATAAATTCTATACTAATATAAAACCAGTTATTTGTTCAACTTTCTAAGTTTGTAAGAGTAATATTTAAAAATGTTTACTATTTTTGGACTTGTGTCCTCCCATTATTAATGGCTTTGTCCAAATTTCTAGCACTAAGAAGTTGATAGGTATGACTGCATTAAATCTCCAGTATCATAAACTGATTTACCACATACAAGTGTTAAGTGGCACATCTTGTTCATAATACAGTAATGGTTCACAATTCTTTGTATGTCTTAACTGTACTTTGTTCCTGGAGTTTACACTGTAATTGGAAGAGGTACTTACTATACCTCTCAACTGACCAAATTTATCAGAATGTCCAAAATTTTTACTCATATTTTTTGTCTGTGCCTCAAAAATGTGGATTTTGGAGCAAATCACTGAGGATTGAAGTCACTAAATAACAAAAGACATTTTAGACTTCATATGCTTCAGAAAATGTACACAAATACAAAATATGTTATTCTAGCAACTTGCTAAGTTTATAACAGCAACATTTAAAATCTGTTCCTGATTTTGGGTCTTTGCCCCCCATTATATTTGTCTTTGTTCAGAATTATTGTGCTATGAGGTTGAAAAGTATGGTGCTTTGTAACTACTTCACAAAAATGTGTGAATGTGTGTGCAAGTGTTGGGGGGAGGCATATCAGGTATTGTTTTACATTTTCAGATCAAACGTTTGCAGTTTCCACTGTGGTATATCTACAAGTGGCTAAAGTAAATTTCTTCCCATGTCAATAGCTTGAAGTACAAGATGCTGAAGCTGAATGCTAATTATTGTTTTCCACAGGATATCACTGCCAGTTTAATTTCTAAGTGTGCACCAGCAGTGATTCCCTTCTTTTGTGAGAGTTCCCTCTTTTTTGAGTTTGAGTCTGAATAATGAATGTACTTCCATGTATGCAGCTTGATTTGCAGTCAGCTTTGTAATCAACACACTAATGAACCTTCTTTACCATTGGAGCAATAGGTGTAGTCAATTAATGATATTTTATAGAATATATAATGTTTTATTTTTAAGCTATTCTTCCTCATGCAGTATATATAGTTCCTCATGAAACACTTTGCCATGCCTTTATAATACTTCTTATATAGACATAAACTCATTCTACACATCATGACCCATACATATCATTTGTTTCCAGTTTAACACAAGCTTCTGCAGCTAACTTTTCCTACAAAAAGCAGGACTATCTTATTCCAGCACAATTAATAGAAACTATTCCTTTTGCTTTGCCAAGAACAAAGCACTCATACAGATTTAATTACTGTGGTTCACAGTGCTTTGTTTTGGAAACACTGAATGAAAAATGTTCTCAGATGCAACCAATATTATTACCAATGGCGACTGGTGACTTCAAATTAAAGGGGGTCTGCAGGAGACAGCTGAATGGGTGGGGCCAATTGGAAGGGATGTGACCAACTAGAAAGGGGTGGAGCTATGCTCAAAACCACAACAGGAACTTTAATTAAATACATTGCCCTGGGTGCCAAACCATCATTATGAGAGTTCAATGCATTGGCTACATGACAACTTACTTAGTATCTAGATGGAAACACAAAGGTTGTGAGGCATGAAAAAATAAATTATTTTTTAAATACATTACTGGAATGCCAGTCAAAAGCAGTTCTAATTATAATTTATATTCAGCTTTATAAAATAACCAAGTAACATGCTGAAAGTAGCAATCTCTGTGATACCGTCACTTGTAAAAATGTTTCTTATCCAAAAAAGACCTGCTGCCTGACAACAACTATCTACTTGTTTCATGGGGAAGACATGATCAAAGTAAAACATGAACAGCATAGAAGAAACAAGCTCAAGACAAATTGCTTAAAGGATTACTGCATACGTTATGGACCACACATGATAGATTGGCATTCTGTTTAGTTTACGGGTAAAGCCTGCAAAGATGACTGCAAGTCTCCAACAAATGTAATGAGCTTCTGAAAATACTGTAATCCTGTCCTTTATTACAAATACTGTCATATGCATTTCAATACCTAAGGATTATACGTTATCTAGTTATGTAAATATTTTCTGCATGGCAACAGCAAAAAGGCTTTCAGTGTTGGTAATTCTTTAACAGTATGCTTATTAAAGCTTACTTGCATCTTACAATCTCTGACAAGCTTACCTGATGGTCATTAAAGCATTGCTACTTCAACACAGAGCAACAGGGCACTGCAACAGCATGCATTTTCTGAATAATAAGAAGCATAAATCAACAGTATAAAAATATGACAGAAAACCAGAACATTCTGCAAAATCAAGGACAGATGAAAAGCCACGGTCGTACTTGTGGTCTTCCTTGGATGGGGGAATACTCTGCACACTTACACTGCATAACTACTCCTTGCCTTGCTTGGACACATCCAGAGCCACTACAATGGGGAGTAGGGTGTAACAAGTATGTCACAATTTGAAATATCTCTGGCTGACAGTGATGGCTCTGACACTCTTACCTCTCAACCTCAGAGCAAGAAATCTGGACAAAGCCATACACAGAAGTGGGACTCAGGCCCAAAAAATAAGCACGATTTTTAAATATTGCTCTTATAAACTTAGAAAGATAATAGAATAGTAGTAGATCTTACATTAGTAAGAATTTTCTGAGGGGTATGAAATCTGAGACTCAAATGTCTGCCATTATTTTCTAACTTTAATCTTTAATGATTTGCCACTAATTTGCCAGAAAACCACAAGTTTATGAAAAATGGACCAAAATATATGGCATAAATCTGGACATTCTCCGAAAATCTGTACAGCTGAGAGTTATGAGTTCAGACCCAAGGGTTTAAGTGACTTTACCAGCCAAAGCACATATCTGGAAAAAGGCTGTCTGCACTGGAATGTTTGGCCTCACTTTTATTTTCTACTGTAGAAGTAAGATTTACAGAGCAGCAGCAGAGAATAAACACATTTTTGCATAGAGGTGTCATGATAAATAAAGAGAGTAAGCTATGCTATTGTTATCATAAGAGAAAGTAGGTAAGCAAGGTTAGCTTTGAGCTAGTGTTTCAGTAGAGAGGCTGCAAAAAACTACTTCAAGACCAAGTAGTTCTTTTGTTTGTTGTGGATTATCCACTTTAAGAAGGCATGAACTGTGATTAGCATAATGCCTAACACAGGGACTTCCCATTTCATGCCAAGACAGTCTTAGGTTCATAGGTTCATAGGTTTATACTAGGCTATCTGCCCTAAGGCATTTATAAGCCTAGCCCAAAGTTTTGTGGCTTACGCCACCCCTTATGTTAAAAAATATTGTGCCCATTAGTTTGTTTTGCCTCTGTCCAGCAGTGACACAGAGATGATTCCCGGGGTAAACCTACGATCTCCCATCCACCGGTCAAGATTTCTCTTGAACAGAGCCAGCGAGGTGCTCTGCCTCACATGGACCGGGATTTTATTCCACAGCATAGGGAGTCTCTGAGTGACAAATCTATCCCTCCAGCATGTCTTATTTATATCCGTGCTAAGGTTTAAGTCGCTTGCTCTAGTGGATCTGGTACATTTGGATTTTTTGAGGTGGAGCATGTCCATTAATTCAGGGTTGGACATGGCCTTGTATGTCAGGCACAGGTCACCTCTGAGCAGACGGTATGCGACTGAATAGAGCTGGAGTTTCTTCAGTCTGGCAGCATATGACAGATTTTGGAATCCCTTTATCCTTTTGGTGAGGAACTTTTGGGGTCTCTCCAATTGCTGCAGGTGTCGGGTGAGATACATCCTGAATGGGGCATTGTACTCGATCATTGGTCTGATAAGTGAAGAGTACAGGGGAACAATGACCTCACTTGATCTGGATGTGAATCCCTTCATGATCAGGTGGGCAATGTAGAAGGTCTTTCTAACCACTTTAGCAATGTGAGTGTCAAAAGAAAGGCCACTGTCAACCTGGGTCCCCAGGTCCCTGATAACCTCTTCTGTGCTTAGTGGATTGCCACCTATATGGTAGCTTGGGGTTACCTTGTTTTTCCCAAAGGGTATGACTATACATTTTTTGGCATTTAACTTCAGGCCATGGCAATGGCACTAGCTATCAGTTTCCGTGAGACCCCTCTGGAGGATATCTGTGTCCGATGTACTTTCCACTATGGCGCTCAGTTTGCAGTCATCTGCAAACTTTGTCAGCCATAGTCCTCCTATGTTTGCCTGTACTTCTGAGAAGTAGATGCCGAACAACAAGGGGCCAAGGACTGAGCCCTGTGGGACACCACTTGTGACCGGCTTGGAGTCTGACATGGTGCCAGCAACTCTGACCCTGTGGGTTCTGTCCTTTAGCCAGTTTGCAACCCATCTTGTGACATATGGGTTTACATTTAAGCTGGTAAGTTTCTCTATAATACCTGAGTGGGGTATTGTGTCGAAAGCTTTTGCAAGGTCAAGGTAGGCTGTATGGACTGCCTTTCCCTCATCAATGGCCTTGGTGACTGTTTCGAAGAAGTCGACCAAGTTCAAAAGGCATGATCTGCCCTTGACAAAGCCAAACTGGGTCGGGTCCAATGTCTGCAAGTCCCCTATGTCTTTGTTTATGAGTTCCATTATGATCTTCTCCATAGCTTTGCAGACCAGGCTTGTTAAGCTTATGGGGCGGTAATTACCAGGGTCCGTAGAGGCACCGCCTTTGTGGAGTGGGACCACAGTTGCCGTACGCCACTCCTTGGGCATGTATCCTGTGGTAAGGCTAAGATTAAACATCTGCCTTATGTGCGGGTTTAGTTCCTCATTGAGTTCGTGTAGCACACAGCCGGGGACACCATCCGGTCCCATTGATGCTGTGTTTTTAGCTTTAGAGAGAGCAGCTTTTACCTGTGCATTTGAGATGTCTGGGAGGCTACACTCCACTGGGATAGTTATCTCTCCTTTTGGGGGGGAGAGGGGGGTGAAGTTTGCACTGAACCTGTCCGCCAGTATGTTGGCAATGTCTGTGGGTTCGGTGATTTTTGTATCATTTTGGACTAATTCTGAGCATATCTGGGAGATTCCACCCAGGTTTCTAACATAGCTGAAGAAGGCCTTATGATTGTCTTTTGAATCTATTGCAATTTTTCTCTCAAAGTTGGCCTTGGATGATTTTATGAGTGCTCGTATTTTTTTAGGTTTTTTCTTTAACCACTAATTGATATTTGATGTACTGACTTCTGGCTGGCTGTGGAAGCTTCACCAGTGGCTTCTGCCTTCTTTGGATTTTGGTCATATGACTGATGATCATTCCACTGAAGGAACTGTACTTTGTAAAACTCAGAATTTAATGTTTTTGTGGCCGCACTCTTCCTTGTTATATTTAGCCCTGATGTTGCCCACTTTATAGTTAGATGTAAACACCTAGAAAGCAAAAATTTCATAAAGCAAAATTTGCTCAATCAAATCTATGACAGTCTACAGTGGCATGATTACTGATTACATGGCTGATTCCTTACCACCTTTCATAGTGTAGTATTACCTCATCCTTATTTCCCACCTGCATGGAATGTATTATCATAGCACCTATATGCAATAAGGTCAAGGTGTTTATTCTCTGCTATTGCTCTATAAAATCTATTACTCACCTTATGACATAACACTTGTGTTTATTGCTTGCATCTTTCTCACAATGACTATGCAGTATTGTTAATATTTGTATAATGCTATGCTTTGTATACTGTTATCTGCTGTCATTTGCCATATGGCCCAACATTTGCTTAAAAGGGTCTTGCACCAGCTCGCTAACCTGGTTAACAAACAATAAATAAAAATATAAGAATGTGTATATCTTTACCTGCATCTTTCTCTTCTTTCTCATATATATCTATATATATATATATATATATATATATATATATATATATATATATATATGTATATATATATATATATATATATATATATATATATATATATGTAAATAACAAATGAAACTCGCAGCAACTATGAAAACTAAATAATCCACAACTCTGCAGCACTGTCACTCCGGACAATGAGGATACCAAAATTCGGCAAAAATTTCACAATAATGGCAATACAATATCAATACTTTATTAAAACCCAACATGCCTGGTTGAGCACTTTCATCTAATAGCACAAAAACTTCATCAGAACCACACAAGAATGACATGTATCCTTAATACAGGAAATTAAAAACAAACAATTAGACAACCATTAATAGCTTAACAGCCATATAAAAAGTCACATTCGATGTGATTACCCACTACAAAACTCAAGGGAAAATAAAAATGCTGTCAAAAAAGCCATCACTTAATCATACACTCTCAGTTTTATGCACTCAGTACTGAAGTGTTCTCATTTAAACCGGGGGGGGGGGGTCCATAGAATTAAGGCGAAGTTGCCATAACAGTTCTTTTACTTCTAAAATTGTTTCTAAAGGGCCACCCCATGGAGAATTGAGCAGCTTTTCTATTACAGCAAACTTAAAAGAAACAAATTGTCTACAACTGAGCATGTGTTTATACAAAATATTATTATTACCATTACACTTTTTAATGTTAAGATGCTCATAAATTCTTCTTTGAAACACAATCTCAACTTGTCCAACATAAAATGAAGAACAAGTAAAACAGACTGCAATGTAACTGACTCTGCTAGAGTTGCAGTCCCATCCATCTACTAACTTAATTTTACTACCTATAGATCCAACTGATATAACCTTAGACTCTGAAATGGAACTACACTGGTTATAGCAGCCACACTTCCTTATCCCGTTATTTCTATGTGAAAACAATGGCTTAGATGATGCCTCAAAATACTGTTTTAATTTTTTACCTTTCTTGAAAACAAATCTTCCTATCTGACTTAAAAATGTCCCAAAACTTGGTGATCATTTGTATAACTTGGGATATAGAAGAGTGGTATTCCATTACTATACTTCTGGACCTATTGTTTGAGCCCTCTGCTGAATCAACTACAGCTGGACAACCTAAAATAAGGTGAAAACAACCGCTTCTATTTTTCACACACCTCATTCCTAATACTCAACACAAACTCAGGGTGATAACCTAACCTCTCTCAGAAAACATCTTAGCTAGGAAATCACATTCAAACCTAAACACCTGGTCATCTGAAATCATCCTGGATAATCAAACAAACTGACTTTTGACCAGGGACTTCTGATGCATAGGATGGGAACTATTGATATGCAAATACGTGTTTGACAACATAGATTTCCTGTAGATGTTAGAATGAAAAGTCCCACCAAGCCAATTTATACAAACATCCAAACAATTCACTTTATTTAAAGACACTGTATAAGTGAATCTTAAAAAGGATGTGGAAGTATAATAATGAAAACTTGTAGCTGCTCAAAATATTCCAAATTAAAAAAACATCATCCAAAACCGAGAGTAGTAAACCCAATACTTTTCACACTCTGAACGAAACAAAATTTGTTGTTCCCACCATGACATAATTAAGCTGGCAAATATGGGGGCACAAACAGCCCACATGGCAGCAATACCACACTTCTGTCTATAAAATTCACCATCAAAGCATAAAAAATTGTATTTCAAAACAAACTCATGTTTCACATAACAGCTCTGGAATTGTTAATACATCTGTTGTTGCTGCCGCTTCACAAAATGGTTCAGCAGTTAACAGCCATAGACTAAATCAAGTTATACTAATTCAGTCAGTGATGACTCAACTGAAATCTGTTCGGCACGGTGCGGCACCTACCTCAGTTTATCTCCTTCAGTTCATGAAAAAGAAAGTAACGCTTTCTTTTCCTCTGTTTGCCTGCAAACGCAAGCCGAAAAAAATAAAGTTGCTGTTTGTTTGCTTCTTTCAGACTTTCACCGACCAAGAACCAATGACAACACCGGTATCCTCTATCAATCAATCCTCGACTTGTTGTCTTTCTAACTCCTAAGGCAAAACAAGTACAGTACTACAATGCTAGTGCTACTGATTTGGTACTCGCTCTTTTTTGAGAAAAGAGCGAGAACCAATCAGTAATAATCCAGCCGTCCACATCACGTACGTGCCTGTGGACATGGCAGTCCAAACCCCCTTCTAATTTACTGTGCAGTTAAACTGCATAGATGTCTGAGCACCACACTGATGCATTTTATTTAATCTGGACTGCCTTTACAGCAGTCAGATAGTAAGATACGTTCTAAAAAAAAAAAAAAAAAAAAAAATGAAACTCGACGAGCATGCGCAGTTCGAGTTCCGGGAGTTTGCAGACTCGCTCAGAAGAAGCACATGTACTACACGCACAAACAAAATATTTACTTTTTTTTTTTTTTTTTTTATTATGTGTCAATACATTTCCATCTTTTTCCTGGGAGGGATGCAGTCCTGCAGTCCAATGGCACAAGCCGTCCCTGATTGTTACCTGTGTATCAATGTCCATGTCAACTTTTTATCATTCATTAGAAAAGTAGATATAAAATAATGTTTTTTTAATCACTGAAAACACTGGGCATTCCATTTCTCCTTTTGAAACATTCTATATTCATTTCATGTACACTTTAATCTCAAGTTTTTGCTTAAAACTTTTTTTTTACTAAAGCATGTGATTCTTGGAATTTCTCACAGTTAAGACATTTTGCCGTTTCAAAGTCAAAGTCTTGTGAGCTATGGACTCTATCGTTGAAGTGATAAAAACATTTTCCTTTGTTGTTTTTCTAAATTTCAGATCTATGTACAGCACAAACAAATCATCAGTTGTGTAATTCTATCTGATGTTTCCATGCTCAATGCTCAATTCTGAATTCTCTTGGAAATGCTAACTTTGGTACATACAACTGCTTTATGTAACAAGTTTCACTTTGAACACTACTAATGAATCTAACCTTTACTGCTTCATCCAGGTTTGCACTAAATTCACAGCTCACAGCACTCTATTTCAACTCAGCAGCATACTGTCATAGTCTCATTGGCCCTTTGGTTGCAATGGTTAAAAAAAGAAATAGCCTATCAGTGTTACCAATGTTTTGCATTCAGAATGTCCCTTTAACATTTCAGCAATTAGTCTGTACCTTTTATCTTTTCATTTTATAAACAACGTTTTTAAGTCGCCCATTTGTGGAAGCATCCATCAAGCTGAGCCATGTTATCGCAAGCTTATCTTTGGTAATGATGTTCTCTATGATCATTTTTTTCTGTTTTTTCAATGTGTGCTGCGCACCATTCCATAACTGGTTTAAATATGCCAGTTCTCACCAACTAACTCATTTTGTTTAATGCAGTAGTATTTAAGATAGCATGTCATTGTTTTTTCTTTTTGATGTACTGTGTTGAGAAGCAGTTCACACCATGGGTATGGATGAGGAGTACTTTATTATCCATGCAGTAGTATTTTATACTGCAGCCTTGCTCATGTTTAAGGATTCCCAATACCATTGTGAGCAGCAAAGCTCAATAGACCCATGTAACATTTCATCATACGTATTTAAGTGCATAATAAAATGGTCTCATTCAAGTCATTTTCAGCCATGCCAGACATGACTTGGACCCCAACGGCATTGTCAGACATTTTTTTTTTTTTGCAGGAAGGAATCCAAAGGAAAGGCATGTAGATATGGACAGAGTATGCAAACTCTATAGAGACAGTGACCAAAAGATATGACTGAATCATAGACCCTGGAGCTGTAGAGCAGAAATATTAACCACTGAGCAATCATGTGGCCCTGAATTTATAGTAATCCATACTCATAAAACTAATACTTCATTCTAGGGAGCATATTTTGCTGCTGAAAAATTATTTTCTCTTTCTTATTTGAGAAATGCATGTTTCTTTTTGTCATGTGCATTATCTGGGATTTATACTTCATTGTTATCTTCTGGCTTTGATATTAACAGAGCAGATCATCTCTATAAATAATTTTTTGAATACAGTAGCTTTACATACTTTATTCTACCAAGTCCCAGGCAAAGTGGGAGAGGCAGAGAATACTACATGAAACCTAATGTGGAGCTAGTAGGTTCTTCAGTCAAATTACAATAAACAAGAAGGTGGATATCAAAACCTATCACAGCTTATATGAAGGCTGGTACTGTACCTTTGGATTGACAAGCTGGAGTAGTTGTTACCATTTTTCAAACTAACTATAGAGGAATCACAATCCTCTGCCTCTCTGAGAAAGCATATGCTAAGGTGGTGACAAGCAGACCTAATGTAGTAATTGAGTCTGTTGATTCAGAAAGAGCAATGTGGATTCTGTCCTGGCTACAGAACAGTGGAACAACTATTTGTCCTTGGACAGATATTGTAGGTGCCATAGGACTTTGCTATTACTGCTATATGTATTTTGTGAACTTGGAAAAGAAGTATGACAGTGCACCCTGAGTTGTCATGTAGAAAATTCTACAGCAGTACAGCGTACTGGGACCACTACTACTTGGCATTCAATTGTTGCATATGAGGAGGGAGAGTCGTGCTCACAATTTCAGTGTTAAATCGCATAAATTCAAGGTAAGTGTAAGCTTCTGCAAGGTAGTGTCTTACCTTCTACCCTGTTGATGATTTGCATGGAGAGGACATCTTAGAGCACTCAATGTCTGGAGAGGTTCCATTTTGGACAAGTGAGGGCTGCAGTTTTTATGGTTTGATGATTCTGTTCTCCTTTTAACCTCATGTGACTCAGACCTGCAGAGTTCACTGGAGGGATTATCTGCTGATTGTGAAATTACCAGGATAAAAATTGTCACCTTAAATCAGAAGCCATGATATCTCAAAGAAAGGTATGCATTGTTCTGTGCAGGTGTGTGTGTGTGTGTGTGTGGGGGGGGGGGGGGCAGCTACCTCAGGCAGAGCAGTTTAATTATTTTAGAGCTCTGTTCCTTAGTAAAAATGAAGGAGATTGGGAGACTGGCCAGTGGATGACTGTAGCAGTAACAAAGCTAGTAGTGCAGTCATTACGTGGCGAGTGAGAGTGATGTCATACTGTTAATTTGTCAGTCAGTCTGTGTCCCCATCCTCACCTATAGCCATGAACTTTGGGTAGTAACAGAAGGGATGAGATCACAGATACAAGCAACACAAATGGGTCTCCTTCACAACGCAGCTGGGCTCACCCCTCTATGACAGAGTGAGGAGTTCAGCAATCCAGGAAAAGCTAAGTACATTCATTGCTGAGGAGTGCCAGATCTATTGCTATGGGTACTTCATGAGGATGCCTCCAGACTGGCATCAATATGAGGTGTGCCAGGCATAGCCCACTGATGGCAGACCCTGTGGGTAAATCCAGAGCAAGCTGAGGGGATTAAATGTCTAGGGATTGTACTGAATGAGTAGGAAGCTGTTTCTGAGTATACAGAAGTCTGGGCTACCCTACTCAGCTCACTACCACTGTGACACTTACACTAATATTATATTATTTATTTAAAGCAGATAGACAAGACTCACTGTCCCCTTTTTTGGCCATTATGTTGCTACATAAAGTTATATAGGGAAAGCAAAATAAAATACAGTATGTACAGAGAAAGGAGTTAACTTATAATCAATAAACTGATAAATGCCTAGCTTTTTAAAATGTATGATACTGGTGCCTGTTACAGTCCTGAGGACCACAAATACAATCACTGAAAAGCTGAAAACATAATAGTAATAATAGTGTATCTAGAGGAACATATTCACATTTTTGTACTGATGTATCTTAAGGCAGTTTTCCATAGCCAAGATACAGTTATCTCAGAGACAGTATATACATCTGGCAGGGATGTGGGCAGCACAGCATCCCATCAGTATGGCGCAGAAAGTGATGCTCTCTGGGAAAATGCTTTTATTTAATTACAACAAGCTTTATGTTGAAATCACAATTTAATATTTTGGGGATCACAGTGTAGTTTTTCAAAGTTCTGATATGGAGCCAAGTGATATACTGTTGGAAGTGACAGCGCAGTGCAGTGGAATAGACAAAACATACACACAGAGACAGGCACAGTACCTTTCTTTTTAAAACTTTTATTAAGCTTTTACAATTTTTTTTTACAATTAAACTACTATAACTGTTCACAAAGAGTGCATTTACTAAGGAAGCAAAGCAAGTGACTATCTCATTCTATCATAGCCAGCAAATCAAGCAATACCATTTTTATTTGATGTAACATTTCTCTAATAAGATTAATTTCATCCAGTATTTATAATTAATAGCAGTTTTATTAATTTGCATTCTATTTGTACTCCGTTCATTTTGGGACAGAGCAACAGTGATGTTTCAAAAATTGCTACTAACCTGCACTCCCTTAAAACCTCTTTAAAAGATTACTTCAACAAAGCTTGGGTTTGATCCTGTGTGAGCCCATGCTGAAGTACTCCTATACCCTTTTCTAACTCTACTCTCTATCCCCAGTAGTAACTTACCATACCTCCTTTCCTCTACACCTACTCCCCTGAGGTTACACTCATACCTTTTCCACATCTATTCCTACAATCCCCTGTATCACACTCATACCTTTTCCACATCTATTCCTACAATCCCCTGTATCACACCCTACCCTTCTCTACTCATACTATCCTACTATCCAATTCTTTATATTTCCTTCACTAATATACTCTCTAGAATATTAATAATCATTATGTAATCTAAATAATGTAATGTAAATGTAAGCTGCATCTTCCTATTATCAAGCTTTCCATATAATTTATGCCTGAACACTATGACTTTATTATGCCTGTTGAGTTTTTATTTTGACAAACTAATGTGTTATTTTTGTAGTTGTGCTTGAATATTATGACTTTATTATGTCTGTCTATTTTTTCATTCAGTTAACCATATGTTTCTGGAGCTTTTCTCCCCAGTCGTCTGCTGAAAATGGGTGCTACATGACCCGGTCAGATTTTCCCAGTAAACTAATGCCAAATAAATAAATAGATGCATAAATAATTCAGAGGAGGAATAATACCCTTTTCCCAATTTTTTACGATAGCCTTCCTAGCTGTTGACAATAAAGACCAAAGGAGGAGTACAGAGAACAAGGTATACATTTAGAATTTTGAGGCAATATACAAAATTAATTGTTTGGATAAACTAAATGTATGTGTTCACATTGCTTGTAAAATTCAGTTAATATTTTGTATGGCTTCATACTCATAAAATATATGTTTCCAATCAGCTTTAATCATTGTTTGCATCTCCAGCAACCTTGTTTATCATTTTTTAAAATATTTAGTCAATTGTATGTTTAGTGTATTTGAAATCCCTACAAAGAAGAAGATTTTCCTAGATTAACTATACTGTGGAGTAATGCTTTATTTTTCCCAGATAGACACAGTATTCATGAAAAGGTGAGTGGATATACATATTGGAGGGATTTAGATAGATAGATAGATAGATAGATAGATAGATAGATAGATAGATAGATAATAACAGGTAGGTGAACTGGACCGCTGAGTCTCCTTTTCATCATCATTTTCATCAACAACCCCCTTTTTTCCATTTTTCTACATGTAGCTGGGTTGTTGTGCCAACTGTTGCCACCTGTATTAATTGAGTGCTACTCTATTTTATTTGAATGCTCGACTGTCACAAGTCTTCTCTCACACAAACCACCCATCTCTTTGCTGAATGTTCTTGTTTTCTCTTGACCTTCTTGCTGTCTCTCACAAATCATCTTCTGCTTTCCTGCACATGCCCAAACAACTGTAGTCTGTTCTCATTGATTTCTGTACAACTGGAGCCGCTTTGGCTTCTCTTATTTCTTTGTCTGTTCTACACTGTGCACCCTACCACCCATCCCAGACTCTTCATCTCTATCACCTCTAGTTTCCTCAGCTGTTCTGCCTTCAATGACCATGCTTATGTGCTATACAAGTATTGACCGTACCACTGTTTTATATACTTTTCTTTTTAATTTCTTTGTCATTCTTCTGTCTCACACACACACACACACACACACACACACACACACACACACACACACACACACACACACACACACACACACACACACACACACACACACACAGTACTCATGATACTGTTTGCCAATCAGGTAAAGCACCTTTAATTCTAATACTGATCTCCTTAGAAGACCTCTTTCACTACAATTCCCACACCATTTTTAGTCTGTACTCCCCCTGAGCAGTAGACTCTGGATTCTAAGCCTAGTGGCTTTATTGCATTACCCTTCCACCTTGTCTCCTGGATGCATCAGATGTCCAATGTCTTCCTTACCATCATGCTATCCACTTCCAGACTGTGCTCAGTCACTATGAATCTATCTTCAGTGTAGCAATGCTTAGTTCATTATTGGCAGGTTGACTGGTTTTATGACCAGCTTTCACTTGACATAGCTATCTCAGGTAACCTAGCCTGGGCAAATGGATACCAGTCAGCTAGTGGCTTAGTGCCTCAGGGCTGCTAGGTTTTACAGCAGGCATGCACCGGCCAATAGATGCACATAGACACCTCCCAGTGTTAGCGTATGTCACTGGTATAGGTTGGAGTAGGCCATGTTTTTACCCAATTACCACTAGCAAATACCCATGTCCATTTAGATCAACATTATTCAACATGGACAAATCACACAGAACCACATTTTACACCATTGAGTGGTCCCTTTTTCAATCATGATTGTTTACCAGCTGTACAAAACACTTGGATCAAAGAGTTATCTGAAACAGCAGTGAATCTTAATGGGAAACTTGGTAACTGTACCCGAACACTTGCATACCTCTTCTGAATCTTTGTTGCCAGCTTATTGGTTACAAAGTAGTGAGAGGTGTGGATATGCCTCTCAACTGTATGCTATCTACTAGAAAATCTTGATTTTAAACTGAAAGCAACCCAGAGCCATGACATTGCGTGTGACCTTTTTAGATTATGCTTTCTGGAATTAAGTTAAGAGGCCCTCACCAGCCATCATGTTATGCCATTGCTTCATCACTGATGTCAGCGATATGATGACATCAGTAAAACCATGACCACAACTCTGCAAGGAGGACTTGAATGCACATACCACAATAAGTACAGTTCCAGCAGTCACAGCACCTCGATTATTTAAAACAAAAGAATTCTTTTGTGTTTTACCTTACAATAGTTGGAATTATTACATCTCCATGAACAGCTAATTCCCTTACAGTTAAGAATAGTTATTTTTTTGTTTTAATAAATTTATCTGGTCACCAGCCATACGGATATGAGCCAGCTCATATATATGTGAACAGCAATGTACACAGAGAAAGGGAGAGAGTTGTTTCACAAACTGAACTAACTGTAGCCAATAAACATAACATATCATATAGCTAGATAAAAAATAAGCAAGAAAATTATGCAAATTATTAACATGGTATAGTTTCAAGACTAAAGAATTAATAAGCAAATAGTATTTGTACCTATCACTTATGCAGATTCTGTAATAGTTTGTAACAAAAGAAATAAATGGGTTTAGATCTGGTTCACATATCTGCCAGAAAGTCTAGAAAATTTAGAAGCTTGCCTGTACAGGAATGTATTAATTGATTAAGTAGAAATGGTAAGTGGTGTATTGCAGCGGATGGCAATGAAAATTTGCCAGTGGCAGCTACTTGTGACAGCCAGATGCTTTCTGCTGTGGTTAAATGCAAGGGGTGGGATGATAATGAGGTTCTACTAATCCACATGTAGGAAGAATGATTTGAAAGATGGGATGAGGCTGCCTGCACTGAACAGCAGACCACAAATAGATAAAACACAAGCTTGTTGTTGTCAGCTGTGAGGGCACAGAAACCTCTCAATGAGCATGGAGCATGTATGTACTGAAGGCATATTATATATAGTGGAGGACAGTAAGCATTATAATGGAAAATTATCCTGTGTTCAAGAAACCTCATTTTTTTTCAGTTCTATCAGTATTACTTTTCTGATTCCTGAAGTTGTGGGCTGACATCTTAGTTGTAAGTTTCTGAAGTCTTTCTCTGACCCTATTAGCTACTTGGTGTTACTAACAAGTGGTTTCACTAGTACTCTGTAGAAATGCAAAACTTTGAGTATGTTGCAACTACATGGAGTGGTTGAAAACTGGATCTTAAGTTAGATAATTCGGATCATAGATGAGCTTGGAAATAGGCTGCATGACAGCATGTCTCAGTGCCACTCACTGGAGGCACTCCTTAAAATGTAGAGCATCGATATCTGTGCAGTGACTGAGACCTGGTTCAAGGCTCCAGAGAGCACTCCTGCACTACCAGGCTATAACTCATACCACACGTTTCGGCCATGTAACCTGGAGGTGTGTCCATATTCATTAAGGATATCCACACCTCCAGGCTAGTTGCTCAGCATAATTCATCCGAGGTTATCCAAGTGCAACTAACTCTGGGCAAAACTGCAATCCAAATTGTAGCACACTACAGATCCCCCACCATGCCCCAGAATTCCCACTCCTCTTTTCTTGATGTACTGGAAAATATTAGGGTTCAACCAAACATCCTAATAATGGGCGACTTCAACTACCCCACCTTTAACTGGGAAAACTACTCGTGTATCAACACCTTAGCTCAACGCTTTCTGGAATTCATAAACTCCAATGCCCTGGATCAACTTATCCACACCCCCACCAGGGGCAACAATATCCTAGACCTATTCATTACCAACATAAGTGACCGGTGTTCCAATACAGTTACAACTGCTGAATCCACACAAATGCACTCTATAAGCACTTACACGAGTGCATGGCTCGTGCTATCCCAAACAGAACCAAGATGGTATCCCCCCCAAAAAAGGAAGCCAATCTGGTGGTCCCCTGCCATAAACAGACTGTACAACAGAAGGAAGAAACTGTTGCAAAAGAGAGTAAAATCCCATGAGTGGAGGAGCTCCCTGGTCAGCCTCAGTAAGAAGCTGAGATCCCTTATAAGATCCTCCAAAGCTAGCTACGAAAACAAAATCGCCACTAATTCCAAGGACAACCACAAAGCATTCTATAGCTATGTCAAGAATCTTGATTGCAACACCCAGATCTGCTCTGAGTTACAGCACAAAGGCAAGAAAATGACAGAACCAACTAATATTGCCAACATCCTGACAGATAGGTTCAGTGCTAACTTTACCCCCCCCCCCACTCTCACCCCCTAAAGGGCCCATATCTATACTGGAAGAATGCAGTGTCACTGTAATCACAATTACGCAGGTAAAAGCTGCACTCTCTAAAGCCAAAAACACAGCATCCATGGGACCGGACAACATCCCAGGCTGCGTTTTACACAAACTTCAGAATGAACTGGCTCCCCACTTAAGCACCATGTTCAATAATAGCCTCACATCAGGCTTTGTGCCCACTGAATGGCACACAGCAACAGTTATCCCATTCCACAAAGCGGGAGCCACCACTGATCCCGGGAACTATCAACCTATTAGCCTGATGAGCCCGGTCTGCAAGGCCATGGAACGTATCATCATGGAACTCCTAAACAAAGACATTCGTAACCTCCAAACTCTGGATCCCACCTAGTTCGGGTTTGTGAAAGGCAGATCATGCCTCCTGAACCTGATCGACTTCTTTGAGGCAGTCACCAAAGCCTTTCAAAGCCAAAGGTTTTCTTCAAACATCTATAGAAAACCTACATTTTCAAACTCTTATTTACACTTCTCTAGTTGGCATCCAAGGCACCAGAAAAAAGTGGCCGTTAAGGGCCAACTAGTTTGGCTAGCGAGAATGGTTTCCAAATTGGATACATTTTATGTTGGGTGTGACGTGATAATGGACATGTTTCATAAAAGGGGCTACCATGAAGGGGTTTTAAAAGAAATTAAGTAGTGTATATAAGAAATAATGGTGGGCGGCCGCTGTGGTGCAGTGATTAACTTGCTGCCTCACAGCAAGAGGTTCTCTGGTTCGATCCTTGGCTGGGATGCCTTCTATGCGGAGTCTGCATGTCCTCCCTGTGGTCACATGGGTTTCCTCCAGGTGCTCCGGTTTCCTCCCACATCCCAAATGCATGCTATAGGTGGATTGGACAGGGTCTATATCAGAACATCGAAGTTTTAAAACTTTGAATATTCTAATATCGAATCGTTTTGAGCGAACGCTAAAAATAGCAAAGCTGTAAAACACCAAATTATTTCCTAGGGAAAGAATTCGGTTGGTTGGTTCTGTGGCTCCGCTATTTTCAGCACTGTGGTGGAAATTTAAGGGTCGGGTTCAGGTAAGTGTGCAATTGTGTGGTTGTTAGGATTAGGGCGCGGTTTAGGTGAGTTAGAGTTAGGGGCGGGTTAAGTGAGTTAGGGTTAGGGCACAGGTTAGGTGACTGTGTGATAGTGACGGACCTTATAGTTAGGGTTTGGGTTAAGGTAAGTGGATAGACAGTAGTGTCTGTATAGTTTAGTGTAGGGTTACTTGTAGGATTATGTGTGTGTGTATTGATGTTTTTTAGGTGTGCTTGTGTTGTGTGTATGTGTTTTAGAATAGCAAATATTTTCCCAAGGAATGTTAGATATTATGTGGTTTAGATATTTTAGGTTCGATGAAATAGCGTTCACTATTTTCATCTTTTGATAACGTGATATAAATGCAATTGGACACTCTAAATTGGCCCTATGCATGTGTGTGCCTTCTGTGGAAGGTTGGGTGCCGGGCTGGCAACTCAACACCATAAAACTCCACTGCCAATCATAAGCGGACAGGTGATCTGATGTGGTGACCACTAACCGGGAAAAGCCGAAAGAAGATATAAGAAATAATGGTATAAATCTACCTATGTTAGGTTCAAATAGATCATATAGATATAATCAAATATATATAATCAAATAGATCATAAAGAAAGTTTAAGGAGACCTTTAGCATACGATGATGGTACTAATAGTAAAAATGTTGTTATAGCCATCTGTACTCTGGACAGTAAAAGTATAGGCGATTATGTCAATAAGAATTGGAAGGTATTTCTGTCAGATAGTGATTTGTCCAAAAACATAGGAGATAAATCATCCATCACATATAAAAGGGACAAAGCATACTTAGAACATAATGATAATTCAGAAAATGCAACCAGGAAACATGGGCAGGGTACTTTTAAATGTGGTTGCTGTTCACAGTGTTCTAGGATTAACACAGTTGACAGTTTTATTGTTAGAGGCAGTATGTATAAGATTAATGGTCATTTTTCTTGTTTTTCACAGAATGTTATCTGGCACAGTGCCATTTATGTCCCATATTTTATATTGGCAAAACCTCTAGGAGACTAAAGCAATGTATTTATGAACACCATTTGGACATTAAAAATTGTAAAATTACCAATGCTTTATACAAACGTGATGGAATTTAACATACATTCCTTCACTTTTTTAGTGGTTGAACAAATAAAAAGTGACCCTCAGGGTAGGATTATAAATATACATCTCCATAAATGTAAGCTCAAACAGCAACTTAGATTAGATACCATGAGCGACCTTGGGTTAAATGAATGTTGATCAATTAATTCTCTTTTAAAGTTAAAATATTCTAATGCTTTATAGTTTTATAACTAGTTTATTAACATTAAATCAGTTTTAACTAAGTCTTAATTAATTAATTGGATAGTGTTTTTTAATGCTTGATTGTTGTGTGATTTTTTTTCTGAATTTTTTCTGATTGTATTTAAATGTGTTTTTTTAATCTAGATAAGTGTTCTGATGAAGTTTTGAGCAATTTATGGAATGAAAACTCTCAAATCAATAAAGGAAATTTTGTGAATTTCTCAGTTTGTTCACTTCAGCAGGTTTTTGATACTCTACAGACATATACATAAGCAGAGAGGTCAGAAATAATTCAGAATCAAATATATAAACACAATGAAATCTGCAGTATTAATTTACTTGAGACTATTACATCTGGGGCATAATTATTATGGCATGAGGCCAAGTAACAATGCAAATAGTTCGAAATAGATGAGTATATTGTGAAAAGTATATCAGTATTTTATGCTGGGTGTCACCAGTGGCAAACTGAGGGTGAGATAGTCACAACATCACAGTTTCAGCCTGAGTGACATTTTAAGGTATTAAGACAAGGCGTGTGATGAAATTAAACTATTTCTGTTTAGATTCAAGAGTTTAAACTTCTTTGAATGAGGCTATGAAATGGTTTCTAAGTATACAACATACATATGAGATTGATAGGAAGGAGAATTGTTATAGATGGTGGTTAAGTACCACTGACTGTGGTTTTCTGGTGAGACTGCAGATTTGGATGACTAGAAGGGGAACAATTGGATGGAGCATGTGGGGCAAGATAGGCAGGTAAGGCAATCAGAAAGCCATTGCTTCAACAAAAACATATACCAGTACATGCATATTATCTGTAAATCCAAATACAAATATCAGCACTTGGCATGAGGGAAAGCTAACCTCACATTCAAGAGACATTTCAATCTTCAAGGACAGCTCAGCAGAGGACAGTTACCTTCTCAGGGATTAGCAGAACACTCTTTCCTTACCAGCTACAATAAAAAATGGAACATTTCAACCATTGGCTAAATAAATAACTGGAATGGAGATAGCAGTGTTCATGTGGACTTTTTTTGTGTAATTTCTGAATTACAGAAGAGAAGCTGAAGGGCAGAGTAAAATGAGTATTGGTAGTAATCAAGGGAAAGGCCACAAATTGAAAGGGTGAAGTTAGAAAAGAAAATGAAAGTTGTATGTACAGGCTACTAAAGTCATCCAAAGAACTGCCTAGAAGGGACATTACAGCTTTCACAATAGATTTGGTACCAAAAAACAAACAAACAAAAAAAACAAGAAACAATTCAGACCAATGTATCATTTTTTTTACTCAAAATGAGTCTGTAAATGATCTCACAGATTCCAAAATGTATCACTGAAATATATATCACTTGATAAGGCAGCGGAGAAGATAAAGTAAAATGGAAGGGAACCTTGACTGGCCCAGAATCATCCTTTAGTCTCTTGCCCATGCACATAAAAGACTAGGGTCCATTAAGGATTAAATTCAATGATAATTGTTTCATGGACAGGTGCATTCAATGGGGTGCTCTGTAACTTGTACATTATCTGAGAAATTTAAAACACCTTTGCTCTGGGTTATACTCTAAAATAACTGGTGACAGTGCATTATGTTTATCATTTCATTTTGTTGGAAAACTAACTTGCATAAACGTCAGAACAGATTTCAGGGCTTCAGTAGAGTATGGAAAGAGTTTGTGGTACCTTTATCAGAATGTAAATCTGAAGGGCCTTTGACTTGAGTTTAATTTGCTGGCATATATATATATATATATATATATATATATATATATATATATATATATATATATATATATATATATATATACATATATATATATATATATATATATATATATATATATATATATATATATATATATACATATATATATACATATATATATATATATATATATATATATACAGACAAATAAAAAAATCTACATTAAAACATCTGCAGGCCTCAACATGATGTGGAACTGCTGCCTGCTAGGTAATACTGGAAGAAAGGCTCCTTATGATGGGACTGGCAGCAAAATAGGAGGGTTTCACTGGACCATATCAGTGGATTTGGTTAGTGAAAGGAATAAGAAAACACATGGGAGTAAAGCTGATGTTCATTCATGAGTTTAATGGGATAGTTCTCTGGCATAGAGCAGCATGTGTCAGGAAGAGGAGCAATTTCCAGAATGGCAAAGGGAATAACTTTGGAGGATACTAAAAGGGATACTTATTCAGAGGGAAATGGCCACAAGACAAGATGGGCAGAGGGTCAGGCAGTCTTATCAAGATGAAATTTTGCAAGTCCTAGCCACTGAGGCAGAGGGTGATGCTCAGTTAGGGAAGAGTATGCTGCCTTGCATGACCAGCAAGCTGACTGTCTTCCACTACAAGATTCTTGACACTGAGAGAAACAGATGAGCTGATAGGGCTTCCAAGGCTGGAACAAATGGGGTATAGGACCCTTACCCAGCACAGGAATGCCTGGCCCCTGCCCCATAAAATTGAATGGAATATATATGTACAGGAAGAGGAGCTATGAGCCATCTGGCAATGTCCTATGGGATTGGAAAAAAAACAAAAAAAAAGGTGACATAGATAGTGAAATATTATTTGATAATGCAGTACAAATCTAACAACTGATTTCAATGATAGAGCAGCAAGGGAGAGGAAAGGGTCAAGGTGTAGGACAGAATTAGAGTCCCTTTGGCTCAGAAGGGTGATTGCAGCACAGGTCAGGAGGAATTCCTATTTATCCCAATGACTTACTTCAGGTATTTACATTCTCCACTGGGTACTAGGTAGTAGGGGTAATACTTCACAAATACTTCATAGACATGTAAGTAGGAAGGAGGATTTGTAAAGGTGACGTAAAGTTATCAATTTAGCAACCATATGTGTGAGTCAAGTCCCTCATAAAAATATATACAACATTAATTTAATTCTCCATTACTAGAGTCACTTTTGAACAAAAAGATAACCTTTGAATCATCCGTGTTTGAATAAAAAAAAAAGGAATAAATAAAACAGCTACCCCATCCCGCTTCATGAGACTGACTATTATTTAATTAACTTAAAGCTATCACAACAATGAATCAAACACATAAACACACAAAGTCATACTCGGAGGCTCTGAGCAAAAATTTACCTAAACAGCAGAGGCCTCCAAAGCAGACATCCAAGCAACTGCCACCTCATGACACACCACAGGCAACACATAAACCACAAAATCAGTGTGCAAAGCAGTCACAGCCCTTAAGGCCAAATACAACACCAAACATACTTGTCATAGGTGACTCCATAGTCAGACACACTGACGTCCCACTCACCAGGCTGAACAAGGAGAGGGTCACAGTAAGCTGCCTATCGGGTGCTAGAATCCGCCACATAACACAAGCACTGGGTCACTCCACAACAAGTACAAATATGACACAGTCATTGTCCATGCTGGTGTGAACGACCTGAGACGTACCTCCCTGGACTACATGAAAAGAGACATAGAGGAGCTCTCTGATTATGTAGCCCAGGCAGGTATGACCCTGACCCTGAGCAGTATCCTTCCTTCACCAAGAATGATGCCACAACATAGAGACAAGATGATCAGCTTTAACAATTGGCTTAATTTCTGGTGTCATTCAAAGGGGATCCAGTGTCTGTCTGCCTGGGATGACATGCTTGACAAGCCACGCTGCTTCGCAAGGGACGGCTTGCACCTGTCACCCCTGGGATTCCGAATATTGGCTAAGGCTCTTGCCACCCCCATAGTGCCTTTTTTAGGCAAGGCTCAAATTCTAAACCTACCACCCTAGAAAACAAAAATGGGAAGAAACTAAGGGTAATGCTGCTCAATGCCAGAAGTCTAAATCTCAAAATGCACACACTCAAGGCCCTTCTCAGAATGGAGAACATCGATGTCTGTGCTGTGACTGAAACCTGGTTCAAGGCCCCTGAGAGCACCCCGGCACTATCAGGTTTTACCTCATATCATGCGTTCCGGCCCCAAAACCCGGACCACACGAGAAAAGGAGGGGGTGTATCCATATTCATCAAGGATACCCACACCTCCAGGTTGGTGGCAACGCACGAAGCATCGGAAACCATCCAGGTGCAATTAACCATAGGCAAAACTGCTCTACAATTTGTAGCATGCTACAGGCCACCCTCTCAAACTCAGGAACCCCACACAGCCTTCCTGAAGACACTGGAGGGTATAAATGTATCTCCAAACACCATTATATCGGGTGACTTCAACTACCCGAATATAGACTGGGAACATTACCCAAGCCCCAACTTTCTAGCCCAAAGGTTCCTGGAGTTCATAAATTCAAATGCCATGGAGCAACTAGTCACCGTTCCCACAAGAGGAGAAAATATACTAGATCTCATCATCACAAACATGGGGACAAAATGCTCCACACCGGAAGTATATCCCTCATTGGTGAGATCAGATCACAAACTTATCTCACTGGAAATCCACATCCCGCCCCCACCCTAAACAAAAAAGACCACAGTGAAGAACTTCTATAAAGCAAACTTCACACTACTCAAGACTGGTGTGGTATCCTTTAAGGCCCCCGAGCCAGTGGAAACCACAATCCAAGCTACGGAAGCCCTTACAAATGCCTTCTATGAACACCTCCAGGACTGCATGGATCAGGCAATCCCTAATAAAACCAAGACTCTTTCCACCAAGGGCAAACGTCCAGTCTGGTGGACCCCAGCCATAAACAAACTTTACAATAAGAGGAGAAAGCTGTTACATGATAGAGCAAAATCCATAAAAGAGAAGACACCCTTGATCATTATTAGTAAAAAAATACGAGCACTCATAAAATCATCCAAGGCCAACTTTGAGAGAAAAATTGCAATAGATTCAAAAGACAATCATAAGGCCTTCTTTAGCTATGTTAGAAACCTGGGTGGAAACTCCAAGATATGTGCAGAATTAGTCCAAAATGATACAAAAATCACTGAACCCACAGACATTGCCAACATACTGGCAGACAGGTTCAGTGCAAACTTCACCCCCCCCTCTCCCCCCCAAAAGGAGAGATAACTATCCCAGCGGAGTGTAGCCTCCCAGACATCTCAAATGCGCAGGTGAAAGCTGCTCTCTCTAAAGCTAAAAACACAGCATCAATGGGACCGGATGGTGTCCCCAGCTGTGTGCTACACGAACTCAACGAGGAACTAAACCCGCATATAAGGCAGCTGTTTAATCTTAGCCTTACCACAGGATACGTGCCCAAGGAGTGGCGTACGGCAACTGTGGTCCCACTCCACAAAGGCAGTGTCTCTACAGACCCTGGTAATTACCGCCCCATAAGCTTAACAAAACTGGTCTGCAAAGCTATGGAGAGGATCATAATGGAACTCATAAACAAAGACATAGGGGACTTGCAGACATTGGACCCGACCCAGTTTGGCTTTGTCAAGGGCAGATCATGCCTTTTGAACTTGGTCGACTTCTTCGAAACAGTCACCAAGGCCATTGATGAGGGAAAGGCAGTCCATACAGCCTACCTTGACCTTGCAAAAGCTTTCGACACAATACCCCACTCGGGTATTATAGAGAAACTTACCAGCTTAAATGTAAACCCATATGTCACAAGATGGGTTGCAAACTGGCTAAAGGACAGAACCCACAGGGTTAGAGTTGCTGGCACCATGTCAGACTCCAAGCCAGTCACAAGTGGTGTCCCACAGGGCTCAGTCCTTGGCCCCTGTTGTTCGGCATCTACTTCTCAGAAGTACAGGCAAACATAGGAGGACTATGGCTGACAAAGTTTGCAGATGACTGCAAACTGGGCCATAGTGGAAAGTACATCGGACACAGATATCCTTCAGAGGGGTCTCACGGAAACTGATAACTGGTGCCAGAGCCATGGCCTGAAGTTAAATGCCAAAAATGTATAGTCATACCCTTCGGGAAAAACAAGGTAACCCCAAGCTACCATATAGGTGGCAATCCATTAAGCACAGAAGAGGTTATCAGGGACCTGGGGACCCAGGTTGACAGTGGCCTTTCTTTTGACACTCACATTGCTAAAGTGGTTAGAAAGACCTTCTACATTGCCCACCTGATCATGAAGGGATTCACATCCAGATCAAGTGAGGTCATTGTTCCCCTGTACTCTTCACTTATCAGACCAATGATCGAGTACAATGCCCCATTCGGGATGTATCTCACCCGACACCTGCAGCAATTGGAGAGACCCCAAAGTTCCTCACCAAAAGGATAAAGGGACTCCAAAATCTGTCATATGCTGCCAGACTGAAGAAACTCCAGCTCTATTCAGTCGCATACCGCCTGCTCAGAGGTGACCTGTGCCTGACATACAAGGCCATGTCCAACCCGGAATTAATGGATATGCTCCACCTCAAAAAATCCAAATCTACCAGATCCACTAGAGCAAGCGACTTAAACCTTAGCACGGATATAAATAGGACATGCTGGAGGGATAGATTTGTCACCCAGAGACTCCCTATGCTGTGGAATAAAATCCTGGTCCATGTGAGGCAGAGCACCTCGCTGGCTCTGTTCAAGAGAAATCTTGACCGGTGGATGGGAGATCGTACGTTTACCCTGGGAATCATCTCTGTGTCACTGCTGGACAGAGGCACAACAAACTAATGGGCACAGTATTTTTTAACATAAGGGGTGGCGTAAGCCACAAAACTTTGGGCTAGGCTTATAAATGCCTTAGGGCAGATAGCCTAGTATAAATCTATGAACCTATGAACCTATGAACCTAAAACATCCTTCAAGAGATGAGCAACTGTCTGTATGATTAAGGCTACAAACCATCTGGACAAATGCACTACTCTTTCAACTCGTGTACGTACAATACAATAGCTATAGCATCTAATCCACAGAAGTCATTAAACTGAACAATATGTTTTACTTATTTAATTAAACTTGCTTAATGAACCTTTAATTACCATATTTTCCCAGTAAATTCTAATACAGCATCGATATAACTGGCAGCTATCTTTAATCTAGCTGAAATTTCCTAACTTATCATTTTCATCACAATCATCATTTCTCTATAGAAAAATAATTGAACTGGTTTTAACTCAATGCTTTCAAATCTAAAAGAGCCAGCACTACTCACTGATAAGTGAATTTGCCCTCATAAGGGAAATAAATACCAAATTAATCTCTTTTCTTAGCAGACTTCTCAAGGGCAGCCTCATATTAATATAACTTCATAGAAGTTGCTACTCAGAAGTTCCACATTCTAAGTATTAGACTGTTAATCAGATGTAGGGCATTATCTCAACTTTCATAGTGATAGTCAGAATGAATCATCTGTTAAAACTTCATAAAGAGCATAATGTTGCATTTAGGAATATATTATTCACTGTACCTATATAATTATACTGTGATTTAAAGCCTGCTCAACCAGAAATGAAAGCTCACTGAACAGACCAAGGCGTCATCTCATCTAAGTGATGATAAGACCCATGCCAGCAGCTCAAGGCAGACATTCAAAGAAAAGATTAGAGACACCAGAAACAAAAGGGTACGAGACAAGGTAAAGGGATTGAATTCTCATGACTAGCATTACATGCTGGACTTCTTCCAGACTACAACAGTGATTTGTTTTTCAAACACGCATTATACCACTCCATTCTGGACACAATGCGGTCTGACATTCCTGTAGGGAAATAAATCTATTCAAATTAGAACAATGCAACAATTTTTTAGAACTTCTGAAAAGTGAGTCATTTGTGATAGATGACGTTGCTGCCATATATATCCCCTTAAGACCCTATAAGACTTGTATATGGTTTTCACACAAGAAGTTACCAGAAAAAGCTGGCTTTGCTAATTTCATCCAGGCCCTAAAGCAGCTGTATAATTAAATAGTTGTCAGATTTTTTTCTCCATCTTCCTATTGGTTTGCTGAGCAAAGACCACCTTTCCATTTTCGCTGCAGCTGACATAGAATGAATTCATAATGATTCAGAATGGATGCAGGTGGCTAAATGCTACCCAATGCCAATCATTTTGTTCACATACAATTTGTTGAAGCCCATCTTAAAAATAAACAGATGCCAGCAAAGTGAAAAGCAATAAAAAGTCATCTTATTTTTAAGGGGACAGAATCTCCCACAGCCCAAATACTGGAGGACCCCTTCTGTAGCTCTGGATGTAATACATCTATACCTTTGGAAAATAAATCAAATCCCTGAACACTGCAACTTGAATTGAAAAACAGTATCTCTTATGTGAGTGATGCAAGTTTTTGATGTTGTCAGCATTTGTAATAGCTGAAGTTGTCAGACGGGTCAGTGGTAGATAGAAGCATTATGATACAAAGCTCTTCAGTAGGGGTGTCTTTTTTCAATGACTAAAGATTTCAAGACATCTCTCACTGACCTTCAGTATACTGATGACCATGTCATTTTGTTCACACCAACAATGAGTTGTAAGCTACACTGAATGCATTTGTGAAAGATTATTGAGGTGTGAGACTCTCATATGACCTTATGACATCCAAGGTGCTCTACAAGACTTCTCAAGAAAGAGTAAATTACCTTCCATAATACATTGTCAAAGAGCAGACACTTGAGAGTCAATAACTTCCCGTAATTGTCAACGACACTGAACAAGGATAGTGTGAGCCAGCACAGGATCTGTCATTGTAATATCTCATTTGGGAAATGCTTTTATCCATTCTTCCTAACTTTAACTCATGAAAAGACACTAAGATACAGGTTTACCTTATGTTTTTTTTTTTATCTACTGTACCATCCTTTATAGATGTGAGTAGTAAGAGACTTAATCACATTGTCTAAAGAACCTAGGAGGTAACACCAAAGAATCTACTGAAACATTATGTATATCAGGTCAGAAAACTACCACTCTGCCATTAGTCTTGGAGATGATGCCACCAGCACTGAGGCAATGATTCTCAGGTATTCATTTTTCAGGACTGGATACAGTGCTGAGATGTCTGACTCATAAATCTATAAGCAGATTCTGTACCCCAAGGTCACTGATGGGTGTAGAGCTTGTCGTGGTTAATTAATATCTGGTAGTTGGCATATTGGCTAAGGCTGTGAGATATAGCTCCTGTGGCACTGTACATTATTCTGTCAGCCTTCACTGTAACCAGACAGTACTTTCGGGCAACTGGAAATTAGGGCTAGGCTCCTCAATGGTCCTCTGTACTGCAAGTCTAGCAACTACCTATGAATACAGTACAAAGATACAAAAAAAAAAAACATTC
Organism: Protopterus annectens; assembly: GCF_019279795.1. Classification (NCBI taxonomy): domain Eukaryota; kingdom Metazoa; phylum Chordata; order Ceratodontiformes; family Protopteridae; genus Protopterus; species Protopterus annectens. The sequence goes on along the minus strand of NC_056744.1, from coordinate 1,068,727,952 downwards.
ATCAAATTGTTACTTATTTATTTATTTATTTATATATTCATGTAAGCCTAATGGATAAGGTGTCTGATTTTCCACTGACACAAAACAACCCCAAAGAAGGCTGGTATATACCTGATGTTATGAAAATGGTCTCAAGCTAAATGTAAGAAAGTACAGAATATTCAGCAAAAAAAAAGTGTTCCCGCTTCTTCAAGCAGATACAGTCATAAGAGACCCGTGTACTTATGTGGACAACTCTCTCTCATTCAGTCATCATGTTAACACCATAGTCAGAAAATCCTTCTATCTGGACCAGTTAACTTAGGTTCAAGATCCAGAGAAGCCCTGTTATCACTGTGCTATTCCCTTATCAGACCCATCATCGAATGCATTGTCCCCTTTAGTATGTACAAAAGCCACCATGATTTTTAACTAAAAAAAAGGACTTAGATCCTTCAACTATCCTGAAAGAGTAACACAACTCTCCATATAGTCAGTAGCCTACCAGCTGTCCAAAGTGAACCATATCTCCATTTTAGGCCATGAAAGACCCAGTCCTATATGACCTCCTATTGCTTTGCAAAACCAGTGTATCTACAAATACCAGTACTAGGAACCTAAACTCACAATAAGAAGTAAACAAGATTTTCTGGATAGGTTCCTAATACAATGTTTGCCAGTCTATGGAATAATTTACCACTACAATTCAAGCAAAGTACTGTTTTGTTTGCTTTTAATGCTAACTTTGATGACTGGATAGGTAGACAGAAATTTAGATGAAGGGTGATTTGGGAGGTGGGCATTACTAATTACTGATAAAGGGTGGCAAGAACTGTTATGTGCTTCTGCTTAAAGGTGTATATGACTAGGCCTTGTATTGCTCCTTTAATTACTTGTTCTAGTATTGTTCTTATGTTTCTCTCTATGTATTTATGTGTTGTTTTCTTCTGTATAGTCAGATGGCCTACTAGGTTATGGTTCATTTTCAATGGAAGTCTAGGGAAGAAACAAGTACAAGAAGCTTATATGCTTACATTACAGATACTGAAATTATAGGGAAAAATCTTAAAACCATTCCAATGCAATAGAGCAGTAAAAAGCAAACAAAAAAGGCAGACACTGGATTTTCAAGTATAAAAAAGTTAGCGCTTTCGTCAAGTTTTATTCCACTCAACTTCTTCAGACAAAAGTGAAGCAAGACAAATTAGTTTGAATACCACACCTAAAAGGTCACACAGCATACTCATCCATTAATTCTTAAAAACATACAGATATATTTAGCATTAAATAAAATGCCACTTATATTTTTAAAAACTTATTAACACTTAAAGCATACATCCTAAATACACATTCACTAGACTACCTAAGTAGAAATTCATAAATCATTTATACGTTGAAGCATGAAAATTGTCAATGGAAACAAAGCACCACAAGATAAGAAATAAGAGGGAGATGAAGAAGGGGTGGTGGTGTGGAGAATGGTGTAAGTGCAAAGTAACAAACAGTCATCTTTGTTAGTAGCCGATTAAATTGTAACTGTTATTCTAAGCCTTTGGATTATGCACTTGGGCTTCAGACCAGTTATTTCACATTAGGAAGGTTTGTGGTCTGCACTGTTGTGGCAGGACAGGTAGCTTACATCCTTCTGAGTTGGGAGTTGCTGATTGAAGGCTTAGTGTCTGTTATTCTAAAGTGTATTAGTTCTGGTTTAAGCACTTGGGCTTTGGGCCAGTTTTTTTACATTAAGAAGGTGTGGTCTGCACTCTTGTGGTAGGCTGAATTCTGCCCTTCTGAGCTGGGAATTTCTGGTCACAGGCTTATTGTGCCTGCTTATTTGAACTGTTTCTTTCTGAAATTGGTGCGCCTTGTTGCTGTAGCATAGACCAGATTCAGGACTGCTGAATCTAGCTTTGTTTGTATAACTTGAGCACTGATCCAGGCCATCTTTTTTTGGAGAAGGTTCCCCTGCACCCTAGCAGCAGGAGTGCGCAGTTAGAAGTTGTCTGATTGAAGACTGCTGGAGCAGGGCTCAGTTTTGAGCTTTTTTCTGGTTAAATGGGTAACTTGTTTAAATCAGTTTGTTCATTTTCTATTGTTTTATATATATATAAAAATTTGCACTTTATTCATCTGCTTTTGCTGTATTTGTCTTTCTTCCTACTTTATTACTAGGGGCATTGACTACAACTCTGATCTGAGATATATAACAATAAGTATCCTTTTCTGTGCATTTAAAGTGTTTTTTTTATTGTATCTGCTTTATTTTCTGAAAAAAAAATATATATATATACTTGTTTCCTGCCTTTCTAAGCTAGTATAGTCCAGTTTTCAGGTTAACTGCTGAATTCAGGGTTGTATTACAAATCTCTGTGTTTGCCCATACCTTACTTGGATAGAAGGAAGTTTCTCTGTTCACCTATGAGAGAGGGGAGCTTTGAGCAGCCTATCTGTCCCTGGAGGAGTGGTTTCAGCCCAGAAATTAGTAGTTTGTTGACCATTTTGGGCTAATTTCTATCTCTTTCATTTCCCTGCTCTAAATACCGCATTTGCCCGGTTTTGCACACCAGGCAGCGCCGATTAGCTAGGGTATAACTATTCCCGGCTCCACAAAGTGTCCTCTTCAGTTTTTCCCTTGGAACTAGACAAACTTTCAACTTAAGCACTCAAGCCATTCATTTTTCAGCCTGGCACTTGCTCAAAACATATAGCAAACACTTATAAACCCTAGCACTAGACCCTCCTGTACTGTACAGAAGGACAAGGCTCTCTATTCGACCTTACCAGCCATTCAGTAAAACAGTTCACTGTACCTATCCAGGCATGTCCAAAGGGCAGTTTCAGGTGTACTCTCCAGTCCAACTGGTGAATCTGGGCATTTTGAAGCAATGTTGCAACTGCCTTATGTATACAGGCAACCCTCTCCTCCTACCACCAAACACTAATACATGTGAGAGATGCAATTATACAGCCAAACTGGAGGCTAAGCTCTCTCAACCCAAGGCTGGATCACACAGTCAAGAGGAGAAGGGAAATACTTGCATCACACCACCAGTCTCACATAGACCCATTAAACCAGCATCGGCAAAAAACACACATAAATACATGAAAACATACTTGAAGGCTCTAAATAAAAATCTGCAAAAGCAACAGAGACCTCCAAAGTAGACATCCAAGCAACCTCTACCCCCCAACACAAATCATGAAACACATACTTCACAAAACCAGTGTGCCATGCAATCACAGCCCTTAAAGCAAAATAACATACATAACATACCAGCAATAGATGACTCTATAGTCAGGCACACTGACGTCCCACTCACTAGGCTGAATAAGGAGAAGGTTACTGTTAGCTGCCTGTCGGGTGCCAGGATCCGCCACATAACACAAGCACTCAGGTCACTCCAGAACAAGTACAAATATGACTCTGCCATTGTCCATGTTGGTGTGAATGACCTGAGCTGTACCTCCCTGGACAACATGAAAAGAGACATGGAAGAGCTCTCTGATCATGTAGCCAAGGCCAGTATGACCCTGACCCTTAGTAGCATCCTGCCCTCACCAAGAATGATACCACAGTATAAAGAAAAAAATATCAATTTCAACAATTGGCTAAGTTTCTGTTGTCATTCAAAGGGGATCCAGTGTCTGTCTCCCTGGGATGACATGCTCAACAAGCCATGCTGCTTCGCTAGAGACAGCTTGCACCTGTCACCCTTTGGCTTTCGAATACTGGCCAAGGCTCTTGCACCCCCATAGTGCCTTTTTTAGGCAAGGCTCAAAAGACAAACCCACCGCCATAAATAGCAAAAGTAACAAAAAACTGAGGATAATACCACTCAATGCCAGAAGTCTAAACCTCAAAAATGCACGGACTCGAGGCACTCCTCAGTATGGAGAAAATCGATATATGTGCAGTAACAGAAACCTGGTTTAAGGCTCCAGAGAGCACCCCAGCACTACCAGGATACAACTCATACCATACATTTCGGCCACAGAAGCCGGACCGAAATATAAAAAGCGGGGCCGTATCCATATTCATCAAGGATACCCACACCTCCAGGTTAATGGCACAGCACGATGTTTCAGAGATCATCCACATGCAACTAACAACGGACAAAACTGAAATTCAAATTGTAGCTTGCGACAGATCATCCACCATATCCCAGGGCCCCCATTCTGCATTTCTGGAAACACTGGGAAATATAAAGGTCCTACCAAACACCCTAATATTGGGTGATTTCAATTATCCAAACATTAACTGGGAGAACTACTCAAGTACTAACTCCCTTGCCCAACATTTCCTAGAATTTATAAACTCAAATGCCCTGGATCAACTGGTCAACACTCCCACCAGAGGTGACAACATATTGGACCTGGTCGTCACCAACATGAGCGACCGGTGCTCCACACTGGAGGTCAACCCCTCGCTGGTTAAATCTGACCATAAACAAATCACTTTGGATATCCACCTTCCTCCCCCACCTCTGGAAAAGGAAACCACTGTGAAAAACTTTTCAAAAGCAAACTTCACGTTACTTAAGACCGAGGTGGAAAGTTTCAAAGCCCCCATGCTAAAGGATAACGTTGTCCAAGCTGCAAAATCCTTTACTAATGCATTCTACGGGCACCTACAAGAATGCATGGATCATGCTATCCCAAGCAAAACCAAGATTCACTCCTCCAAGAAAAGGAAACCAGTCTGGTGGACTCCTGCCATAAACAAGCTATACAATAGAAGGAAGAAACTAGTACAGAAAAGAGTAAAATCCCAAGAAGGGAAGACATCTCTGATCAGTATCAGCAAGAAACTACGATCCCTCATAAAATCATCCAAGGCGAGTTTTGAAAGAAAAGACTCCAAAGATAACCACAAGGCATTCTTTAGCTATGTCAAGAATATAAGTGGCAATGCTCAGATCTGCTCGGAGTTAGTGCAGAATGGTACAAAATACACTGAACCAACCAATATTGCCAACATCCTGGCAGACAGGTTCAGTGCAAACTTCACCTCCCTCTCACCCCCAAAAGGGCCCATAACCATACCAGAAGAATGTAGACCCCCTGAAATCACAGACATTCAGGTTAAAACAGCCCTCTCCAAAGCCAAAATCACAGCATCAATGGGACCTGATGGTGTCCCAGGCTGCATCCTACATGAGCTCAAAGACGAATTAACCCCTCACCTAAACACACTGTTCAAACTCAGCCTCTCCACAGGTTACATACCCATAGAGTGGTGCACAGCAATGGTTATTCCGCTCCACAAAGGTGGAGCCACAACAGACCCCGGGAACTTTTGCCCTATAAGTCTGACTAGCTTGGTCTGCAAGGCTATGAAGCGCATCATCATGGAACTCATTAACAGAAACATTGGGAACCTCCAAACAGTGGACCCTACCCAGTTCGGCTTTGTTAAGGGCAGATCATGCCTCCTAAACCTGGTGGACTTCTTAGAGTTATTACCAAGACTTATAGATGAGGGAAAGGTGGTACACACAGCCTACCTAGACCTCGCAAAGCCCTTCAACACCATTCCCCATTCTGGTGTTATAGACAAGCTCACCAGCCTGAACATAAACCCCTATGTCACAAATAGGTTGCCAACTGGCTCACGGACAGAACCCACATGGTAAGAGTTGTGGGAGCTAGGTCTGAATCTAAACTGGTTACAAGTGGCATTCCTCAGGGCTCAGTCCTAGGACCCCTCCTGTTCGGCATATACTTCTCAGAGGTTCAGGTAAGCACAGGAGGACTATGGCTGACCAAGTTTGCAGATAACTGCAAACTAGGGGCTATAATTGACTCTCCGGCTGACAAAGACATCCTCCAAAAGGGTCTCACTGAGACAGATATCTGGTGTCAAAATCATGGCCTCAAGCTAAATGCCAAAAAGTGCATAGTCATGCCTTTTGTAAAAAACAAAGTACCCACAAACTACCACATAGGTGGTAGTCCCCTAAATACGGAAGATGTAATAAGGGATCTGGGGACCCAAGTAGATAGTAATCTCTCCTTTGATAATCACATTACCAAAGTGGTTAGAAAATCCTTCTACGTGGCCCACCTTATCACAAAAGGGTTCACATCCAGATCAAAAGAGGTCATTGTGCCCCTCTACTCATCGCTCATCAGACCCATCATAGAGTACAACACCCCATTTGGGATGTATCTTACAAGACACCTGTAACAGCTGGAAAGACCATAGAAGTATCTCACCAAGAGGATCACTGACCTCAAACAGATTCCCTATGCAGCTTGACTGAAGAAACTCCAGCTGTACTCGGTTGCATACCACCTACTCAGAGGTGATCTCTGGCTGACATACAAGGCCAATGTCCAACCCAGAACTGATGGACATGCTCCACCTAAAGAAAAGCTTATCCCCTTGAGCCACATGCTTTAGGGATCTAAACCTCACCACAAAAATAAATAGGATGTGCTGGAGGGATAGATTCCTGTCCCAGAGACTTCCCATGCTTTGGAACAAGATTCCAATCTACATTAGGCAGAGCTCCTCGCTAACACTCTTCAAGAGAAACCTTGATGAGTGAATGGGAAACAGAAAGTTTACCCCGGAGATCACTTCAGTGGCTCTGCTGGACAGAGGCACAGGGAACTAATCTAAGGGGGTGGCGAAAGCCAACACATTCTGACTAGGCTTATAAATGCCTTTGGGCAGATAGCCTAGTATCTACCTATGAACCTATGAACCTATGTAAACTTTTCATCTTTAACACACTGGCTATAGAACACTCATCATTCAAACCTGGTTTTATGTATACCCTAGTTCTTATTTGCCAATATAATTCCCGCACCTCCAATTCTACACTTAAAGGGCTCCCCCCTAATGTCATATTCAATTTGATAAATAGCTCTAAACAAAAAGGAATGATCTGGGTTATCCATCTCATGCTTAGCCAGGGCATTTTCAGTCTTCCTCTTTTGGATGTTGTAAAGGTGTTCTTATACCCTCGCCCTCAATTTATGCTTGGTTTTACCTATATAATAACCACTACAGGACTGGCACTGGGCTACATAAACTACCCTAGCAGAGTTACAAGTCAGTCTTGCCCTGTTGGAATAGTCAACACTCATTATTTTATACTTGTCGCCCATGCACATATACTTGTAATATGCACAAGCTTCACACTTGTACATTCCGGGCATCCTAGCTGAAATAACTGGCTTAATTTCAAGTAGGCCCTTGAAGTTTTTAGCTCTCCTAAAAACTATCTGTGGGCCAGACCCTAACTTTTCCAACCTCTCATCTGTGTTTATTATTTCCCAATTCTTCCTTAGCACATGTTTGATAAGCCAGGAATTTGGGCAAAATGTGGTAATAAATGAGTGAGGGTAATTACCTACTTTGTTACTCTTTTCTTCAACATTTTGACCTTGTCCACTATTCTGGTTATTACCCCATCCAAAAAACTAAGAATTGCTTTGAAATGCCCTGTGGCCTTCTTATTGATAATCTCATCGGCCAATTCACAAAGCAAGCTATTAGGGTACCCCCTCTTTTTAAACATCTGCACTAATAAATCACACTTAGCTAAAAAATCAGTTTCAAAAGTGCACATACATGCAGCCCTGACCATCTGGCCCTTTATCACCACTCTTTTTTGGTGTTTCGGATGTGCACTAGTATAGTGTCGTAGTGAGTTGGTGTATGTATCCTTACGATGGATTTTTGCTTTATAACATGCTTTAACCCTATCCTTACTCAGTTCCACATCCAAAAATGGTATCACCTCATTATTAAATGCATATGTGAAAGAAAGAAAATAGGTAGAATCCTTGCAATATTTCGCAGATTCATCAAACACAACCTTATTTCCTTCAAATATTATAAATATGTCATCCAGGTATCTAGTATAGTAAAATATATGCACCCTATATGGGTTAACATCACTATGGATAAATGTGTCCTCCCAATAAGCCATTACCAGATTAGCTAAACTGGCTCCGACTGGTGAACCCATAGTGACGCCACTAGTTTGTAAGTAATGGACCCCATTGAACAAAAAGTAATTATTAGATAAAATAAAGTCCAATAGTTCCTGTATTAAGGCTATTTCAGACCGCAATGCTCCTCTCTTAGACAACAACAGGCAAATCCATTTGATTCCCACTTAGCGAGGAATAACCGTGTATAGATCCTTCACATCCATGGTAGCGAAGTGGAAATCTGCTTGGTAGTCGAGCCTGTTGATGCTTTCAAGAAAAGTCCAGGAATCTTTACAAACATATGGTTCCTTTTTGACATATTTCTTCAGTATCCCATCTGTAAACTTTGCTAAAGGGTATGTTACAGAATTCTGCCCATCCACTATAGGAACTCAATGGGGGGTTATCCAGATCTTTATGGATTTTGGGTGTCCTGAATATTACCAGGATTTTTGGGGATGACATAGTAAAATAGTTGCAAGTCGCTAAGTCAATACGATTCTCAATGAATAAATCATTGACGTATATTTTAATATGTCTATAGGCCTGATTAACTTCATTCAAAGACACTTGCTTATAGGTGTCTGCAGCCAACATCGTATTCATCCTGTCATTATAATCAAATATGTTGAAAAAGACCAAAGCTCCCCCCTTATCCACTTTCATCACTCGAACACCCCATTTCTTACCTCTTCTAACAAGTCCCACTCACCCTAGGTTATGTTAGATTTCACCGAGGTCCTACTAAATAGCCCTAAATTCCTCAAATCCAGTTTGCATATTTTACTTCTATAACTGGATGCGGGGGGGGGGGATTAAATGTGCTTAGTACCCCAAATTCACCTGGAATATTAAAAGGACCATCAAAAAGTAAGCTAGGATTTAGCTTACGAGTGTACATAGAGCAGTAATGCAGAATGGTACAGAATATGTAGTACCTTAAACAGTCATTCACAACTATTATTTTTCTTATTTGTTGACCAATTAAATTAACTGGCCCTGGCTAGATTTTTATTAGCCATAACCCAGGCCACCAGAGTAAGGGTAAATATAATGTATAGACAGACATTTTAGTGTACCCAGTTAACTAATATGTACTGAGATATGGGAGGAAACCAGGGTACTCAGAAAAACTCTATGCAGTTCCAAGAAGAACATACAAACTCCACACAGTGACCAGCAGCCAGGACTGAATTCCATAACTGTGAAATAAAGATATTACAGTGAGCCACATGTACCCAAGTTCTAAGAAAATGTAAGTGAACAACCATATGGCATGTGACACTCAGGCATTATACTTAGGAATGTGTAAGCAAACGACCATATAACATATGACACTCAGGCATTATAGTTAGGAACGTGTAAACAAATAACCATATGACATGTGACACTCAAGTATTATAGTTAGGAGTGTGTAAGCGAATGACCATATGACATATGACACTCAGGCATTATAGTTAGGAATGTGTAAGCGAATGACTATATGACATGTGACACTCAGGCATTATAGTTAGGAATGTGTAAACAAATAACCATATGACACATGATACTCAGGCATTATAGTTAGGAATGTGTAAAAAATAACTATATGGCATGTGACACTCAGGCATTATAGTTAGGAATGTGTAAGCGAATGACCATATGACATATGACACTCAGACATTATAGTTAGGAATGTGTATGTGAATAGCCATATGACATATTACACTCAAGCATTATAGTTAGGAACATGTAAGCAAGTAACCATATGACATATTACACTCAGGCATTATAGTTAGAAACGTGTAAGTGACTAACCACATGACATATTTATTTATTTATTTCAGTTTGATGACCTGGGAAGTCCACTGGGCCTAAAAAGAGCCTGTTCTTCAGTGGATGCCTGGGGAGTAAAGCTCCAGTAACAATGACAAACATATTAGCAGATACACATACAAAGCAAATAAGTCATACAGATTTATACAGAATTCTACAGTAACAAAATTCTACATTCTACAATAATAATAATAACATCTAGCAACTGTACAGTCTAAGAGTCATTAACAGTGAATTACAATTGAGCAAAATAAATTGTTGGAAATAAACTAGTAGCAAAATTTGGAGGTTAAGGAGGAGTAGGAGGCCAAATGATGCGAGTGCGGAGATGATGCATAGAGTTAGAAGGTGGGTTTTGATATACAGGGCTCCTATGTAGGGAAGGAGCAGAGGCATTCCCACTTTGAGGATAGGTAGGAATGGAGGAGGGATTTAATGTTAGAGTGGTTATGAGTATTTCTAAGGGAGGGAGGAAGAGAGTTCCATAAGGAGCAGGATAGCAGAGAGTGTCCAGGTGGTCGTAAAGGTTTGTAGATTTTGAGCAGGTTCTGATTTTCTGACCAAAGTGCGTGATTAGGAATATAGGGGGTTAAGGAGGTGGAGAGAGAGAGGAACAGGAGGATGGGTTAAATATGAGCTTATGGGGAGTGGTGAGTTTAACGAGGTTCAGATAGTTGGGAAGCTTGTGCCACTGCAGTGAGTGGAGGGAGATGCAGTGATGGGATGAGTTCCTAGAGTTGGTGACGAATTTGCAGATTTTATTGTAGCAGGGTTCTAATTTAGTTTGAAAGCCGAGCTGAAAATTTGAGAACAGAGGAGCGCCATACATTAAGGAGGGGAGAAGGTATGTGGAGGCAAGGGTCTTTCTGGTGGAGGGCGTGAGATAACAGTTATGCCTATACAGGAGTCCTAATTTCTGGTGTTTTTTATGTTAGTTTGACACTCAAGCATTATAGCTAGGAATGTGTAAGTGAATAACCATATGACATATGACACTCAAGCATTATAGTTAGGAATATGTAAGTGAATAACTATATGACATTCAGGCATTATAGTTAGGAATATGTAAGTGAATAACCATATGACATATGACATTCATGCATTATAGTTAGGAATGTGTAAGTGAATAACCATATGACATATGACATTCAGAGATTATAGTTAGGGATGTGTAAGTGAATGACCATATGACATATGACACTCAGGCATTATAGTTAGGAATGTGTAAGTGAATGACCATATGACATATTACACTCAGGCATTATAGTTAGGAGCATGTAAGCGAATAACCATATGACATATAACACTCAGGCATTATAGTTAGGAACATGTAAGTGAATAACCATATGACATAAGTATTTATTTATTTCAGTTTGATGACCGGGGAAGTCCACTGGGCTTAAAAATAGCCTGTTTTCAGTGGAGGCCTGGGGAGAAAAGCTCCAGTAACAATGACAAACATATTAGCATATACACATACAAAGCAAAGAAGTCATACAGCTTTATGCAGCATTTTACAGTAAAAAAAATTCTACATTCTACAATAATAATAATAAAATCTAGCAACTGTACAGTCTAAGAGTCATTAACAGTGAATTACAATTGAAATTTTACATTCCACAATAATAGTAGTAAAAATCTAGCAACACTACAGTCTAAGGGTCATTAACAGTGAATTAATGTGAAATTGTTGGAAATAAACTAGTAACAAAATGTGGAGGTTAAGGAGGAGTAGGAGGCCAAATGATGCGAGTGCAGAGATGATGCATAGAGTTAGAAGGTGGGTTTTGATATACAGGGCTCCTATGTAGGGAAGGAGCAGGGGCATTCCCACTTTGTGGATAGGTAGGAATGGAGGAGGGATTTAATGTTAGAGTGGTTATGAGTATTTCTAAGGGAGGGAGGAAGAGAGTTCCATAAGGAGCAGGATAGCAGAGAGTGTCCATGTGGTCGTAAAGGTTTGTAGATTTTGAGCAGGTTCTGATTTTTTGACCAAAGTGAGTGATTAGAAATATAGAGGGTTAAGGAGGTGGAGACAGAGGGTCAGGAGGATGGGTTAAATATGAGCTTATGGGCAGTGGTGAGTTTAAGAAGGTTCAGATAGTTGGGAAGCTTGTGCCACTGCAGTGAGTGGAGGGAGATGCAGTGATGGGATGAGTTCCTAGAGTTGGTGGCAAATTTGCAGATTTTATTGTAGCAGGGTTCTAATTTAGTTTGAAAGCTGAGCTGAAGATTTTAGAACAGAGGAGCGCCATACATTAAGAAGGGGAGAAGGTATGTGGAGGCAAGGGCCTTTCTGGTGGAAGGCGTGAGATAACAGTTATGCCTATACAAGAGTCCTAATTTCTGGTGTTTTTTTATGTTAGTTTGACACTCAAGCATTATAGCTAGGAATGTGTAATTGAATAACCATATGACATATGACATTCAGGCATTATAGTTAGGAGTGTGTAAGCGAAATGACCATATGACATATGACACTCAGGCATTATAGTTAGGAACATGTAAGGGAATAGCCGTATGACATATGACAATCAGGCATTATAGTTAGGAATGAGTACGTGAATGATCATATGACCTATGACACTCGGGCATTATAGTTAGGAACATGTAAGCGAATAACCATATGACATATGACACTCAGGCATTATAGTTAGGAACGTGTAAACAAATAACCATATGACATATGACATTCAGGCATTATAGTTAGGAATGAGTAAGCGAATGATCATATAACATATGATACTCAGTCATAATAGTTAAGAACGTGTAAGCGAATAACCATATGACATATTACACTCAGGCATTATAGTTAGGAACATGTAATCAAATAACCGTATGACATATGACACTCAGGCGTTATAGTTAGGAATGTGTAAGTGAATAACCATATGACAAATGACACTCAGACATTATAGTTAGGCACGTGTAAGTGAATAACCATATGACATATAACACTCAGACATTATAATTAGGAACATGCAAATTAATAACCATATGACATATGACACTCAAGCATTATAGTTCAGAATATGGAAGTGAATAACCATATGACATATGACACAGACATTATAGTTCAAAATACATAAGTTAATAACTATATGACATATGACATTTAAGCATTATAGCTCAGAACATGTAAGTGAATAACCATATGACATATGTCACAGACATTATATTTAGGAACGTGTAAGTGAATAACCGCATGATATATGACACTCAAACAATATAGTTCAGAACGTGTAAGTGAATAACCATATGACATATGACATTTAAGTGTTACAGTAAACATTGCATATGTGTGTCCAGTATATAAGACAGAAAGCAGCAATAAATGGATATGGACATTAGAAACTTAGAGACATTGGCCATCAACCACTTTTAATAATGCCACAACCTCTGTTAAGCAATGGACTACACTGATGAAAAGTACCTTGCTTTTAAACCTGAAAATAGATGTAAAAAGGAAAAGGAAAGAAACCCCGGCTAGAAGAACACAACTATGTGGAAACATGTTTATTGATGCATTTTTGGGTCTGGGAATGGATTAGAGTCCCTTTAGGATCCATCAGTGTACCAAAGTAGTATTCCATAGTAGAGATCATCCTTGAAATGAAAGACTGCCACCAAGCTTCATCTTCAGTGGGATTTCTGAGTAGGGGATTAGCCAGCCATGGCTTAATAAGGATGGTGCTAAGGAAGGTATAATAAAGTAACAGCAGAAACTGTCTGAGATCCACACATATCACAGGATCAAGCTGTTGCTTGCAATTTTAGATAAGTTCTTGCAATACATGTAATATACTGATTAAGCTCCAAAAAGGAGACACAATTAACCCTAAAACAGACAGGTCCATGTACAAGAATCTCACTATAACAAGCTTATTATAATGAAGTACTTGTAGATTCAGAGTTTTCATTAACCTGTGTTCATGCCATAAGGCAATCAAGGAATGCAGACTCTATAATGTTATCCCAATATTTCTTATCCCCAACTGCACTTCTGAGTTTTATCTCAAATAGTAATATATTCTTATGTAACACTAAAAACACAAAATCAAACCTTCTACTGCCACACAGACGGTAGTCAAAAGCAATCCAAACAAATGAAACCAAACGAAGAAAGGCAGGCTGTTAGGCTGAACAAATGTAAACCCAGATAGCCGTTGTTTAAAAACTGAAACAGGTAGCCGTTTTTAACACTGAAACAGATAGCCGTTTATTAAAAGCTAAGTAAGCGCTTTCGGTAGGGAAACCTTCCCCACCTTCTTCAGACAACTGTTATAGTCAAAAGCAGATTGCATGGCACACCAAAGGAAAGCTTTAAAGGCTGTTAACATACCCCATGCTGACAGATAACCATCATTTATTCATTCATTTTCTAAACTTTATGCCCTAATGAGGGTTGTGTTGATTGCATTTCCCTATTCATGTTCATTTAACATGGAAAAATCACATAAAGGCAACAGTTAAAGAAGCGCTTGTAATAAAATAATGATGTGTAGGTGCAGATTCCAAAAGGCTTGCTCTCAGTGTAAATGATTTACTCTGGTCCATGGTCTATCTATAAGGCAGACTTATACCATAGTAAGTCACTTAGGCTGAGATTCTTTTAGAAACTGGTCTGTAATATCAGTGCAAAAAGTTGTTTCCAAGGGGCAGGTGTGTGCTTCTAATTGAAGTTTATTTCCTTTATCTTCCAACTATTCTTATTTTCAGGTTCAAAAGCAAAGAAGCTTTCTTCGGAGCAGCCCATTGACTGATGAAGCATATGGCATCATGAAGATTTACTCCATTTTCCCGTACTACTAGAGAATTCTAAAACATTTTGAAGGTGGAACACAGAAAAATGGCAACTATGACTCCATGTGTTATTTAAGCAATAACCGACGACGTGGTGTGGTATAGTGAAGATTATACAACGACGCCCCATTAATATTCAAAAATGTGCACGCTGATTGGACAGCATGCACGTTGTAAATCAGTTATAGTAATGGAAAAAGGTCCAGTCATCCGGACTTTTTCCATTACTATAACTCTTTTTTTTTACAGCAACGGAGAACACAAGATCTCCATTGCTTCACACTGTCTCGCTATGTTAAACAAGTTTAACATAGCGAGACAGCTTTAAAAAAGCAATGGAGATTCTCCGTATCATAATACTTTATATTATATTCAGTTAGAGAAAACAAATGAAAGTTATCAGTCTGAGATGGAAAAAGAGAGTGAGGAATACAGACAGAGAGATGGACTAGAGTCTTTATTCTTTCTCATGTAAAAAAATAGTCAACAGTAAATCAGTACATCTTCAAAATGTCTACTTTATGGATTGATTTACGACCATGTGTCATATGGCCACAGATTTCCAAATGGCTCTGTTCCATCATAGAATTTTCATCTTCCCCGTGAACTTGTTTACTAAGTGACATTTGTTCCAATGCATTTTTAGATACTTCTTTTCCATATATCTTTCTTGTTACTTATCTTTCCTCCTTAAATTCAGACATTGCTGCCAGTCATAGCTGTTGTCTGCAAAGGTGAAGAAATGCTGATCTTGATAGGGGGGGGGGGTCATTGTCTAAATGTAGAATGAACACTATCGAACATTTCCTCATCTGAAGTGGTAGTGCCAAATTCAAATCCACGCCTGTGGAAGTGTTCACTGTGTTGATTAACCAGTTCTTCTGTAGCAGAACTGCAGAAGTAGATGAAATCTATCTTGAAATGCTGAAGGCACTGAATATTCCTGTAGCGCCACTTTTAACATGCCTTTCCAGTGTTGCATGGAAGGCTAGCAGAGTACCCCTGGATTGGCAGAGTGGGGCTGTGTTGCCCATTTTCAAACAGCGTAACTGAAGTGTGGGTTTAATTTTATTCATCACTTTGTTAACTGGATAAGTTGTCTGGTCCTGGGAGCCTTTACAGCCACAACCTATGCAACCAAGCAACAGATCAAAGATTACATATATACAAATATGCAATTTGCAAAGATAATAGTGTTTAAAATATCAAATTTACATTACTAATAGTACAAACAGAGGATGATTTGAACATTAACACAGCAAGGGGAAGGTAGATGTATTGAAAAGAAGACTCATATTGCCTTATTTAAACATGTTAGCTATTGTAAAAAAAGCAGCAGATCTATGCTTTAAATTATAGATGGATCATATTTATCAGCCTCCATTGGAAAGCCTATGCCACTGTGTTTTAAAAAGAGACATCATCAAATAAGTCAATCTCTGATCCAGGAGGAGCACTATGGATTTTTCCTGGCAGCAGAACAGGAGATCAGTTCATTGTCCCTGTACAAATATTGAAGGGGTCATGGGAACTTGCCATTACAGTCTGTATGTGCTTTGTGGACCTGGAAAAGACATATGAATGAATACCTTGGTAGGCCTTGCAGGACATAATATAACGGGATTGGATTCCAAGGCCACTGATAAGCACCATTTGATCCATTTGTTTGGAATGGCAACTGTATCGAAATTCTCAGCATTAAGTTGAAGATATTTAAGCTGGGCATTGGACTTCAAGTGATTGTTTTGTCTCCCATTATGTTTTGGATTTTTAAACACAGGATAGCAATGTGCTGCCAAGATGTGTACAGTGTACAGTTTGAGGATGTGAGGGTTGCATCTTTATTGTTTGCAAATGACATTGTCATCTTAGCCTCAAATGACTGTGATCTCTTGTATGAGCTGGAGCAGAATGTTACTGGGTGCGAAGTAACAGGGATGAGAAAGAGCATAGTATTCTCTGCAGGTGGTGGTGGCAGAATTGAAGTATTTCAGCATGTTGTTCAAGTGTGAAGGCAGAAAGGATCAGGGGACTGAGCAGATGAAAGGTAAATTAGTAGGACTGCTTCACATATTGTAATAGGCTGTACTGGTGAAGCAAACATTGATTCATAAAACAAAGTTCACAATTCTGACCTATTGCTATCCTCTCCCCTGTCTTCAAAGTTCTCAAGAAATGCATATGTAAACAAGTTATGCACTATCTCATTCAGGAAAAACAGCTCACTCCCACTCAACATGGCTTCCAACCCAAGCATAGTACCACCACAGCTCTACTATCCTTTCTCAACACTATTTCCCTTGCCAAAGATGATCACAAACTCATATCTTGTCTATTCCTTAACCTCTCTAAGGCTTTTGACACTGTATGTCACCATATGATACTAAACAAACTAACAGACCTCAACTTTTCCCCTGATACAGTTGCATGGTTCTCTAGCTACCTCACTGACAGACTGCAATCAATGAGATGGCACTCTGCACAGCTCCCCTTCCAGTAAAAATGGGTATCCCCCAAGGAACCATTCTTGGGCCATTACCTTTTAATATCTTCACCAACTTATTCCACTCCTCCTGTCCTCTGTTTACCATTGTCCAATATGCAGATGACTCTGCTGTCATCACTATTGCCAACTCACCCTCAGAACCTCTATCTTCTACCCAGTCATTATTTAACTCTGTAGAGACATGGCTCACAAATAACCAGCTCATCCTCAACCCCCAAAAAACAAAACTCCTACTTTTTCTTCTTAAAATCGTTACCCATATCAAATCCTCCTTCTCCATAATGTCCCTAAACAACACTCCCATCAAAGTCAAATCTAGCACTAAACTACTTAGTATTACTATCGATAATCAATGAAAATTTGAGCTTCACATAAATAATTGCATCAGAAAAACCCATCAGAAGCTAGGACTCCTGTATAAAAATAAAAGATCCCTCACCACTAAAGCTAGAATTACTCTTACGCATGCTTACTGTCTATCTTGCCTAACATACTGTTCCCAAATATTCACAAATCTTAACTCCGCCCTACTTACCAAGCTAGAGACAACCTATCATAAGATAGCTAGAACAAACAAACCTATAAACCACACTGCTGTCTCTCCCTAAAATACCTGAACTGGCTAGAGCTACCTCACCTGCTTCTCCAATCTCAGCTCAAAATCATACACTCCATTCTATATCTACCATCTTTCTGTCCAACTCTATCATCCCTCATCTCCTATTACTCCCCTACAAGACATCTCCGAAGCTCATCCCAAGATCTACTAAACGTTTACAAACCCAAGTCAAATACTGGCTGCAACTTTTATAGTTACCACCCCTCTATTGCATGGAACAATCTCCCACTACAAATTAGGAACCTCACACATCCCAAACAATTTAAGTCAGCCACCAAAGAGTACTTTAATAAGCATAGAACCTGCCTCTGTACTCACCCTCCCTGACCACAACCATCCTACATAATAACCATCTGCCTTCATTACTCCTTAGTATCCTTCCCACAATCACCCTATCGGTGCAGACCTAACTGCACTATTCCTTTTCCCATAACTACCTATAATTTACTTTCTTATTTCCATATCTATAAATATCACTGAAGTTACTCGTTACTTTCTTATTTCAATACTTATAAATACCTCTGAAGTTAGTGTAACAGTTCATGTAATGCATAATATATAGGATATGCAGCTTACTCCCTATGCTCTTGATGTAAGTTAATAAGCCTTTGTTATTAGCTAATTGCTCTTAGATTTGTAAAATCTTTTTATTACCTCATGTTACTTACTATGCTTAGTTGTTATCTGTCTTTCACTTTTATATTTCTAAATTTTTGTAACTTCTGTAAGTGATTTAAAATTTACATGATATTTCTAGGCTATTTTAAACTGTTTGTACTACTTGGAGCTTTTCTCCCTGGGCCTCCACTGAAAAAGGGTATTAGCTCAGTTGGACATTCCCGGTGAACAAATGTTAAATAATGTAAATAATAATAAATAATTTACCATTCGGTCTACATCAGTCCTTACCTATGGTTATAAGCTTTGGGTAGTGACTGAAAAATATGAGTGTGTGTGCTTGATGATACATAATGATGTTCATACAAAGGGTTGCAGAGCTTTATCTCCCTCTCTCCTTGGCAGAGTGAGGAGCTTGGCAATCCAGAAGGATCTTGAAATACAATTACAACTCTTCTTGGTTAAAAAAACCCAGCTGAAGTAGTCTGGAAACCTTATAAGGATACTTCCTAGGCATCTTCCATGGTGTTCAGGGGGTGCATTGCACAGCCAGTTGAGAGGAAGTCCTGGGGCAGACCCAAGACATAGTTGAGAGCTAGTACCTCACAGCTTTCCTAGGAATGCCTGGAGATTCTACATAATGAGCTGCAGACTTTTGCTGGTGATATGGAACTGTGGTCGACTCTACTGAGTTTGCTACCACTGATTCAAGCATTTTAGAAAATTGTAACAATAATAAATTTAACCAAATTCAAATCAGCACACTCAGGGCAAATAATCTTGACCAAAATTTTAATTGATGAATGTCTGCAAATCTTTATTATGCAGAGAAGTTTATTTAAATATTCTTTATCTAATACTCAAATGACTGGTTATGTGGCTAGAACCAAGGTACGAGAAAAATACCTATGTTTTGGATTTAGACACTTAACTATGTCTACTATATTAAAAGTCCTGGTAGTTATAAGGAGAGGGTTGTACAGTCATCTATGACAAATGGTCAGTCATACATGCTGCTAGCCCAGATGTAGTATTTTATTTGGGGGGGGGGTGTTGTTAACTTAGCATGTTATTATTGGAAACATGAAATAGATTGCTATGGACAGCATTTACTGCTTTTTTTTTCATTTAGGCAAATCTTGTCTGTCTAGTGCAGTTCTGATTGTTCAGAGGAGTAGGTTGAAGTCATATCTCTCAACTGTACAGATTTTCGCAGAATGTCCAGATTTTTGCCTCATATTTTTGTTCTGTTTCTCACAAAATTGTATTTTCTTCTGGCAAATCAATGGCAAATCATTTAGGGTAGAAGTCAGAAAAATAATGGCAGACATTTAAGTTTCAGACTTCATACCCTTCAGAAAATTCATGCTAATACAAAACCTGTTACTCATCTTTCTAAGTTAAGAGCAATATTTTAAAAAGTGCCCCTATTTTTGGGTCTTTGTCCCCAATTATTTATGGATTTGTCCAGATTTCTTACTGTAAGAGGTTGACAGGTATGGTTGAAGTGTTTATGTGTTATTGATGGAAACAAGCTGAAAATACATTACTTTGGACAATATTTGCAATATTTAGTCAGTCAAACATGCCTGCTGTAACAAGATGCATTGTGTGTGCTTTATCTTGTGGTAAATTGCTTGGCATTCTCTTGTGGTAAATTTCTTGGGATTCGTGTCTCGGACACATAATATTGAGGGTCATGGTCAGAGATCCAATCATAGTCCTCCATGTGTTTTCACATTTATGTAACATATTTTTCATATACATTTTTCAGACTTGTGTAAAATGTTTCTTATTTTTACTTTATATAACTGTTTGGCCTAATCTCCTGTCTGAAAAGTGTCTTAGGAACAGTTCACTGTTAACAAGCAAGCAAACAGACAAACAAAATAAGTAATAACTAACTAACTAAATTAATTAATAATGTGACATTCTGACACATGGCAAACATAGCATAAATTATGTTTATAAAATAAATGGTTAAACCGAAGAGAAAAAATTAAATTAAATTAAAGACACCATCATTAAAGATTTGGGGATAAGAGTGGTCAACAATTTAAACTTTAACCAGTTTGTGTCTGCTGATGTCAGAAAAGTATATTCTGGAGTCCATTTTATTCTTAAGAGCATGTGTAGTCAATCCAGGGTGATCAGTGGACCAGTTTGAACTTCACTGATCCAACCCATTATTATATGCAATCCTGTTTTCTGTAACCTTTGAACAAGATACCTGAAATGACCCAAAAAGGTAAAATCACACTGTATAAAAAAACACAGTGTTGGAAAAGTTGAATGATTTGGAATGGTATCAGGAATTATCATTATATTATGTTTCTCATATGTTACTTGGAGGTAACATCTGCCTGGTCTGTAGGGAGATGTTTGATCTAAGTCTCTTTGAAAACCTATGTCCAGAATACATCATTGGGGGTGTCGCTCATCCCTCTCTAACACAGATAACAAGCAGGCAGGTATTTTGTTTAGATGCTTTGATACATAGAAATACATCAGGATGGATAGTAGCATCATAAAATATAAACAAACTGATTAACAGACAGACCTTACATACATACATGCTTACATCTCAACAGCTTACTACAACATGGCAGTCAGGCTCTCACGTGCTCAATACTGTGTTTGTATCATAACATCGAAATGTCAGAACTTCGAATGTTATAATATTGAACCCAAAACCTCGAAGACTGACAACAGTGAAGCCGCGGAACATCAAATTCTTTCCTAGGGAAAGAATTTTGTGGGCCGTTTCCGCGGCTTCGCTATTTCCTCCACTGTGGTGCAATCTCGGAGTTGGTATATTTAAGTTGGGGGGGTATGTAAATAGTTTGTAGTGCTTGTGTGTTTTGTGTTTTGTGCTGGGACAGTGATTTGTTTCCTAGGGAAAAAAATTGCTGTTCTCAGTCTTCGGGATTTTTAGCTTTCGTGATTTTGGGTTTGATATTATAACACTCAAAGTTTTGCAACTTCGATGTTATGATATAGACCCCTCAATATTTATACACTTGTGCAAGCCCTTAGGTAGCTTCTTAAAGATACATGCACACACATTGATCTACATCCTCCCTCTAAAAAAGATTGCCCTTAGTAAAAACGACATTGGAGTTAGACATGCATTATTATAGACATTAGAAACAAATACAATGTCCATGTCCAAGTTGCCATGTATCTATTACATATTCTGGAGATGCGATCGGATCTGGGAACATAACAATCTGGACTGGATTTAACAACAGGGACAGTCTTCGGTAAACAACTCATATCAGGAACTTCTGGATTTGTCACAGGAACGGGAATATTCTCTGGAATTGGAACACTGGATAACTCACTCTGAGATAAAGAGTCTTTCTCACAGCCTATTTGCTGTGTATAGGCTCAGACACCGGCAGCAAATGTTTCTGATTCCACCTAAACTCTGCTCCTTGTGATTCCACACTGTACGCTCTAGGCTCTGGGCAAATGTTCTTCATGACTCCAATCTGATAGCAACCTTTGGACATTTGCATCCTTAGCACTTCTCCCTCTCATTATGGATTGAATAGTTTGCTGGTCTTATCGTAGTAGGACTTCTGGGTTAATCGCTTCTTCAATAGATTGGTTTTTACTGACCTGTTGTTCTTGACACATGGAACCAACAATTGACTACTGATCAGTAATGTGGTTCTGGTTTGTCTCGACAGAAGTCTTGGAGCAGGTGAACCAAGATGTTTATCATGAGGAACATTTCTGAGATTCAAGAGATTCAGGAAAACATCACTATTGTTTCTTATTGACTTTTCTAACTGTTTTGCACTTTGAACTGCACATTCTGCCAAACCATTTGACTGTGGATACTTAGGGCTACTTGTGACATGAGTAAAGTCCCATTCTTCAGCAAATCTTTTGAGCAGTTGGCTTGTAATCTATGTACCATTATCAGAAATAACTTTGTGTGGACTTATCCATGGTAGTCGGGGAATCCGGTTTAGCTGAAGTGGTTCTTTCCATTGATGGGGCTTAGTACTATTACACATGGAACAAGACAGAAGTTCTCTCTCAATGTCTTGTGACATAGATGGCCAAAATACTAGTCCTCTAGCCCTTCTTTTGGTAGAGTCAGTTCCTAGGTGACCATAATGCAAGATAGTAATGTAGTCTTGTTGCAAGGACTTTGAAACAATTACTTTCAGATGATCTTTCATAATGATACCTTTGTCAGACACTGTATGGAAAATAAGGTTGCACTTCTTGAGGTAAACTAGATTGCTTTGATGGCCATTCTTGATTGATAAAGCAGTTGAGCCTCTGTAAAACTGGATCTGTGGCTGTGTGATCTCTCAGCTCATCAAGATGTGTAGAAGAAACATTTCTCACTTCCATGACTTCAAAATCAAGGTTCTCATTCTCTTGCTTTTCAGTGGTGTTTTTGGGCAATCTGAATAATGTATCAGCAAAATAAAGACATTTGCCTTTCTTGTAGACAAGAGTGAAATTATACTTTTGCAATCTCAGCATCATACATTGCAATTTAGCTGGAGCTGAATGTATAGGTTTTCTCAAGACAGTGACTAGAGGTTGGTGGTCTGTTTTGATCTGGATAGGTCTACCATAAACATAATCATGGAACTTTGAACATGCAAACACAATTGCTAAAAGCTCTTTCTTAATCTGGGCATATTGCATTTCATTTTGGATAAAAGTTCTCCATGCGTAGGCAACAAGTTGATCCTCTTGTAGAATGACTTCACCTAGACCAAATTTCAAAGCATCACATGAAAGAGTAACTGGCTTGTGAACATCATAGTATCTGAGAGTAGGTGGACTAGATATTCTGTGTTTCAGGACATCACATGCTCTTTGGTGTTGCTCTAACCAAGACCAGGATACATCTTTATGTGTCAGCTCTCTGAGTGGTGCTGAAAATTGGGTCAAGTCTGGAATGAACTTGCATAGATAGTTAACCATGCCAAGAAAACATTTAAGGGCTTAAACATTGTCTGGAGCTGGCATCTCAAGAATTGATGAGTGTTTAGAAGGGTCTGGTCATAGGCCTGAACTAGTAAATAAATGACCAACATAAGTAACCTCTTGTAGCCTGAATTTGCATTTCTATGGATTGAGCTTAAAATTCACTTGATGTGCTGTTTCTAGAACTTTTCTGATGTTTCTGTCATGCTGAGCTTCACCATTACCTCCTACTAGTATGTTATCTACTATAATAGCACAAGGATACCCAGAAAAAAGTTGCTCCATTGCATGTTGAAAGACTTCACTTGCAGAATTTATCCCAAATGGCATTCTCAAAAATCTGTACCTGCCAAACAGGGTACTAAACGTAGTGAGCAATGATGATTTCTTGTCAAGCTGAATTGCATCTAACACAGAAAAAAAAACAGTGGCATTTGACACCAGAGCTGCGACTTCTTCCACTGTGCACATTGGATAATAAAGTCCTTTTAGTGCTTTGTTCAAATCTCATGGATCAATACATATTCTGATGTCATCTGAGTTTTTGTGAGCTACCACCATGGAAGATACCCATTCAGTAGGAGTAGTTAAACCATCTGGACAAATCTCACCTTGTTGCACCATTTTAGCTAGCTCGGCTTTGACTCTGTCCTGCATGGCTATTGGAACTCTTCAAGCTAGCCTGATAACTGGACTGACATCTGGATCTAACTTCATGGAGTACACAACAGGAAGATTCCCTAGTTTGTCTTCAAAAAGATCAGCATAGGTGGAAAAAATATACTGGGCGAAATTATAGTGGTCTTTTAAGCTAACTTGATGGACTTCCTTGTTAAATGAAAGCAGTCCCATTTTTAAGCTGTCTCTGAGCTCTAGTAATGACTGGATGTGCCTCATAAAATAACAAGTTGTAACATCTCCCAGCAGAGAAACATGAAAGCACAACTGAGCCTTCAGTCTGAATTTCTTCACCACCATAAGCGACAAGCTTCCTGCACTTTGCCAGTTCAAGCTTTTCACCATGACACACTCTTGCAAATGTTTCAGCTGACATAACATTGCACTTGGAACCTGTGTCACCTTTGAGCTCTGTTGGTTTGCCATTTATCTGAACAGTACAAAATACTTCATTCTTTGCCCTTAAATATACTGCATTTACTGTTTCATGAAGCACTGATACACCATCAACATAAAGAGTAGGGTTGCAGCTTTCTAACTGATCAACTCGTTTCTTTGAATGTTCCATGTTAATAAAAAAAATATGTGCCCTTCAATTTACAAAACCTTTTGAAATGACTCCACTTATTGTATTTGTGATACTGCTGACCAAAAGCTAAACATGTCTCCCTTTTAGATTCATGATTTCCACCAAAATTATGACAGCTGGCAATGAAACTAGATTGTGGCCCATGCTTTGAATTTGCTGTCTCACTGTTATGCTTCACTGAGACTGTGTGAAGTCTGGAATTTACTGGAAAGCTCTGGGGTTTACCAATGAGTTCTGCAGGGGCTACAGTTGCTACCATGTGCTTGGGCCTGTTTCTTTTAACCATGTGCTACATGCTATCAACATGAAGTTACTGGAAACATGCATCTCTCATTTGTAAGAATATGTGTGTGCCTTTCTGTGAGCTTATATATCTGACAAATCTCAATAGCCTTATTCAAAGTTAAATCACTGTCACAAAGCAAAATCTCACAGCATTATCTTTAATACCACACACAAGTCCGCATTTTATCAACTCATCCCTTAAATCATGCAATCTACACATTTTAGCTTTATTTCTTAAGTCAGTTACATATGCTGCAAAAGTTTCACCAGGTTTTTGATCCTTTGTATAAAATAAGTGCCTTTCCATTATAACATTTGTCTGGGGGTTACACATTTCTCTAAATTTATGTTTTAAGCACTCAGGGTCCTCCTTTGACTCAGCCAGTACATCAATATGATGGTTTTCCCACTCTCCTGTAAAGACAGCAGAATGGTCCCTTTAATTAAGCAGAATAAATGTCTTTTTATGGTCATCAATTGACAGATCAATTTGGTCACACCTGGGGGGCACTGCATATGCACCCAAGCAGCATGTGCCACTGAGCACATGTTTCCCATGGTGCTATGCATTTCTCAAGCCCAGGGAGCAGCATGTGTGTAAGGGCACACACACATATACCCACACACACACACACACACACACACACACACACACACACACACACACACACACACACACACACACGCACACGCATACACGCACACAGGCACACACACACACACACACACACACACACACACACACACACACACACACACACACACACACACACACACACACACACACACATATCCATGGACAAGCAGCTGTAGTGGAATTTAAAGGAACTGTTGACCCAATGACAGGCTTGCTCACTACCACCTGACCCTCACCTCTCAAAATGGACTAGACTAGTAAACTAAACATGAGGAATAAATGGGTCATTCAGCTGTTACTCTATGGTCAGGAATTTGCCTTGAATCAGGAAGATGGTGAGCTTGGCAGGGAACAAATTACTATGGCCTACACTGATGAGGGATGGAGGGAGATTGATGAGTTTGCCCCAGGGCACTAGTCATGGTCCCACAGAAGGATGCAAATGGGACAACTGGGTGAAGAAGAAGAGCCACTGGAATGACTGAGAACACAGTAAAGAAAATGTCACTTTAACTCAAGATTTATTTGTAGCTGGCAGCATGTTTTTTTCTCTTCTGATCCAATGTTTCACATTTCTGACTTTATACAGTATTAACTGCACTGTTTAGTAAAGATAAGTACTTAACATTGCATTATATTCTACATGAAACATTTTCTGAGTCTTAATTAGCATGATATTTCTAGAAACATTAGTCGTGTGTTAACTCTGACTCTACCCTACCCCGGCCCTAAGAATAGCCCTACACATTACACTTTCACTGATATTACCACCACACAAGACAAAAGGACACAGAACACACAAAACCTAACATGCAAAACAGTGAATCTATCCCCTTACCTACCATTTACCCTAACTTCAACTTGCAAATGCTTACACATACACACCAACTACTATAAACTTTTCACTCAAACATTAATTTTCCTGCATAAAAAGACTATAAGAATGAGCATGCAGCCAAATATGCTTTCAATATTTTTGAGGTGTAACTATATATATATATATATATATATATATATATATATATATATATACATATGGGTCTACTTCAGTAGACTGAATTCTCACATACCTGACTTTCATAATGCCTAGATGAAAAAGCTGACAACCCCATACATACCTTTCAGCCTGGAATCATGAAAAATCTCAACAAAGGCCCATTAAAATTAGGTACAACTGGCCAAAAATCTGTTTGTTGATAAACATAAAATGAGTATGCATGATTATGTAACCACACCCACTCCAATGGAATTGTGGGATACCAACTTTTAAACACAAACTGAAGAACAGACAAAACATGATCATGAAACACAAAACAAACAGAACAGTGTTTTATTGATAATATATGAACTTGTATCAAACTTTGAACTTGTGCAAACTGCAAAACTAAAAATACAATTTTTTTTTTATAAAAATAAAATTAACTGCTTCAGCCTTCTCCATCCAGAAAATAAATGAGCTGGATTTAAACAAAGGGAATCAGCAGATAGGTAGATTTACAGACTGCGGGCTTTTTGGCAAATGCAATCAGTTCTTTCAAAGCTGAGAAGTGTAGCAATTAATTGAATTCAAATAACTAATACCTTAGAATATATGGATTTAGCTAACACTAGGAATAGATTTAATATAATTTCTACAAAGATCATCATTATGAAACAATATTTTCTACGGAAAATATTTAAGCAATCTATTGCAGAACTATCCATACAAAACATTACCTTTGAAAGACTTACATTAAGGCTTCTGAACTAACATTGCCTTTAGCTGTTTTTCAAAAATGATACCATTCTCACTTTGCCTAATTTTCTGAGATACATTTCTACAAGATTCAGGGACAATTTTAGAAAATGTTTTTCATTAGTGGTAAAGATTAAAGGGAGGTCTCAGTAGTTTAGTTTCCATGTTGTCTCTAAATGAATATGAGGTAAATTTAAATATACTTTGCAAAGGTGCACAGGAACTCTTATATAAAAGTTTAAAAGTCAGACATTTCCACAAAAAATGTCTCCTGTAGTAAATAGTAACCATTTTTTAACTGTGTAGCAATGATTAAAAAAGTCTCAAGTCTCGCTGTAGGCAAAACGCTGGGGTAAGCAAAAAAGGGGTAAAAGATGCTTAAACAAACATGGGGTTTGTGACTGTTTGTGTAGCAATGATGTTCACTGTGAAGAGAAAAGATGATGAACCTTTGGATTTTGTTTTTGGTGACTTTCAGTATGTGGGTTTTGTGGTAAAAGTATGGCATTTAATGGTAGGTGATATTCTAATCTTAGCAAAGGAATATTATAGTTTGCTTGGACCTCCAAAAGTCATTCTCCATGGCCTACTGATCAGTGGCGTAGATAGAGTTTGTGTCACCCAGGGCTGTCTTTGAGTGTGCCACCCTTTCCCCCTCACAAAATCATGGTTGAATGGGGCCCCCCATATACAGCCTTCCCCCCTACAGCCATTCCAGTGTCCCATTACTTGGCTATTTCACACCATTTACCATAAACACTAATGTGCATACTGCATTGTGCTTTAATTCTACAATGATTATTTGGATTTCATTTAAAATTTTTATTTTACATTTTATAACACAAACCCTAATAGACATCTGCTAAACAAAGCAATACAGTCTCACAATGGAAACAGACTTAGCACTAAAACTTCTCTGCCCTTGAAGCTCACATTCATTGAAACAACATTGAAACCCACATTCAAAGAAAATGCAGCTGGCCAGTAGTGGATAAAGACTACCTTTGGATTGTTTTCAAATCATAGGCCCCTTGTACATGAAACATACACATGTTCTTTGATATACCTGATTGCATTAAATTACATTCCTTGTATAATACAGCACACTTGCTAGAGTGCATTTTAAATGTATTGTTTTGAACATTTTTCCAGTAAGCAATAAAACAAAATGTATGAACCAATAATGACAAAATTGCCCAATTCTGAACATTTCCACCGTAAAATTCTACTCAAACCTCTGTCATTACAATCCACCAGTATCAGTAAATATGCACAATCTTTGCAGAAGTAAAAGTCATCTAAATAATTCCACATTAAAGAGATCTGTAACTAATGAAGAGGTTGCTGCTAGCAAACAATTTTATATTTCATTATATCATCTACAAATAAAGTGTCTGTTGCCCTTGAAGAATAAATTGCCTATGTTACATTAACAAATGATAAGCTAGTAATATTTCGATAGGGAACGGATGGCAAACTGATAACATTTTCATAGTTACTAAGTATCTCTACCAAAGAGGACATTCTCAGGACTGCAGCATCCATCTCCTTTAAAAGTACAACACAATACAGTATCAGCAATCCATCTACATACTGCAAGAGTAGAACCAATAGCCTTTTGCATCAAAAGCAAGTATTCTACCTGTTGTGCTACTAACAATGCACACAGACTTGGCATAAACAGCACTAAGCTTCTCTCCCCCTGAACAACTATGCAGCACAAGAAATCTAGAAAAAGCCAACACTTATTGGGGGGTAGGGGGGGGTCAAAGGCCCCAAACCAGGGACACATTTTAAACATTCCTTGTATAATCTTAGAAAGTTGCTAAAATAAAATGTTTTGCATTACCATGTGTTTCCTGAAAGATAGACTGAAACTTAAATGGCTATCATTATTTAGTGAATTCAGTTCTCACTGATTTGTCCGAAAACCACAAATTTTAAGAGGATCAGACCAAAAGTATAACCCAAACATTCCAGACATTCTGTGAAACTTTAGTCATTTGAGAAGCATGGACTTCAACAGTAGTACGTGTAGAGAATTTAAGCTGCCCCTTTTACCTACGGTACAGAGTTTGAGTCTGAGTAACCCTAACCACCAGTTATACCTAACAGGGGCATTTCACACACACACACACACACACACACACACACACACACACACACACACACACACACACACACACACACACACACACACTCCCTTAATGCAGCTTCTCCAGCACACACTGCCTTAATACAGCTTCTCAATGCAACAACTGATACAACACACACACACTCCCTTAATATAGCTTCTCCAGCTTCTCAATACAGCAAGACCGGTCCCAAAAGTAAAAACAGCTTAACAGACTTAAGTATACACTTGAGCACAATGCAATAATTTGCAAAGAAGTGCATGGTCCCTTAATTAAGTAAACCAGTAATTTCCAAAGTAGTGCATGGTCCCTTAATTAAGTAAACAGTGAGCGGGGTCCCAAATGTAAAATAATTAATTAAGTAAGCAGTCCATGGAGCGAGCAAGCCCAAAGAAAGAAAATCAATACAATGCAGCAACAATACAATTTCTAAGGAAAAGAAAAGAAGTGCTGCAAGTAAGAAAAAGACTGGTCCCAAATGTAAAACAACTTAACAGAATTAAGTAAACAGTCCAAAAGTGCCCCAACCCCCCGCCACTTGAAAATCAATGCAGCAGTGAGCCCAAAGAAAGAAAATCAATGCAGCAACAATACAATTTCCAAAGAAAAAAAGTGCTACACATAAGAAAAAGACTGGTCCCTCTTGACCCTGCCACCACTAACTCTAGTAGTCTTTTTTTCCCTTACCTGAGCCAGGAGAAGAAAGATGTGCTGTGCACTGCCAGAATAAGCCTGCAGTCCACCTCTGCAGCTCTTGACGGCTGCACTTAAATAAGTTAAAGTTTGGCAGCTGAATTCTGACAGGCTGTCTGTCTGAGCTGACGTCATTGGGCTGCACGTGATGCTTTTTTGGCATTTTTCTGCCATGCACTAACCTTGACACTCTGTGCCATTTGGCTGTAGCCCCTCTGATTTTAGCTTTGACTTCCTCATTCATATTTCTCTTTTGTTTGACCACCATCCAGATACTTGAAACTATTAACCTGTTCCGCTATTTTCCCCTCTAGCTCAATTTTCATCTTCTTCTGATTTACCCCATTTGCTGCCATGACATTTGCCTTGAATGTACGCATTTCCATCCCACGTGCCTTCAGTTTTGCATTATATTTTCCCTATCATTTGCTGATGGCCCTGTTGAGAGTCTGGTTGTAATGCCACATCATAAGCATACAGCTGCTTTGGTGATCTATTCCTACCAACCTGTTAACTAATGTAGTCTGTCACCAGTATGAACAACAATGGGCTCAGAGTTGAGCCCTGATGGACATTCACTCCCACTGGGAACCCCTCTGTGTAAGCAAACACTATCCACACTTGTATAATTGGGCACTCATTCATGGACTGCACTAACTTTACCAATGTTTCTGGACTTTGACCATCGCAGCAGTGCAAAAATGAAAATTCTTGGGATACTGTCATATGTTTTCTCCAAGTTTAGGAATGCCCAATTTGCTGCTTTCCTCATCTCTAGTATCTTCTCTACTATCTGTCTAACTGTAAACACTGGGTTAGTGGTACTGTGTCCTGATCTGAATTTGAACTGCCCATCTTCCATCTTGCTTTGTACTGCGTATTTGTTTCTCAATCACTCCCTTCTAGTATTTTCATGCAGTGGCAGAAGTTTGACACCTTTGAACTGCCCATAATAGTGAATGCCCCCTTTCTTCTTGTACACAGTGGCATTTGAATGCTTATTCTCCAGTCACCTGGGATATACCTTTCTCTCCACACTGCTATGTGTACCATCTGGAGCCATTTCTCCCCTAGCTCACAAACATCTTTATCATATCTAATGTGATCTCCTCTGAACCTTTTGCTTTCTCTACCTTTATTTTCCATAGTGATATTATTATTTCTTCTAGGTTGGGTTCTTCTTCTTTCATTGTAGGTTATGTGTGGGGCAGAACAGCTTCTCTAGAGTTCTTTCATTCAGAAACTGCTGGAAGTTCTCCTTTTATCTGTTTTTCATGTCCTGTGGACTGGACAGTAGGTCATTGCTGGCATTCCTTATGAAAGGTGACTGATAACTATCTTCTTTATCTTTCTGTATTTTCCTTGGAACCTGATAGAGTTCCATTGGTACATCTGCTGAGTCACTGTTCAAAGCTAGTAGAGTGTTTCTGATGTCTTGATCTTTGCCATTGTGTCTGCTCCCATATACTTTTTGCAAACTAACCAGTTTTACGTCTTAGCTTGGTCCATCTTTTCTATGTCCCACTTTTTCGTGCATGCCTTCTTTCTTTTGATAACTTCCTGGATTTTTACATTCCATCACCATCTTTCCTTATGTACCTCTGTTCTATTGTCTTTACACATACGGTTTTGAGACACTGCCATTCATCTTCAGATCCATCTAGTTCCTCTTCTTCTTGAGGTGCTAGAATTCTGAGTATTTACTTGAACTCTTGTGCTTTCACTCCAGTCAGCTTCCATGTTATTATTCTAGGCTCTGTTCAGCTTTGAGCCTTGCCTGACCACTGCTCTCAGCTGATTGTGACCACTAGTGGTTTATGCTATGGGCGGACTGTTTCACTTTGGATGACCTTGCAGTCTTTGATTCTACCCCATTGCCCTTTCCTTACATTGAGGTAATCTCCCTGAGTTGCATGTTGGCTGGTCTTGTATGTCATCTTATGACCAGCTCTCTTGCTAAACCATGTGCTAGTCACCATTAAGTCATTTGCCAGATAGAAGTCTAGAATGGCCTGTCCTTCTTTATTCCTGTTGCCTTACCCATGTGGATCCAGGCAATCCTCATATCCTGTTCTGTCTGCCCCAGTATGAGTATTCAGGTCCCTCATTATCAAAGCCAACTCATTTCATTCTGTTTTTACTAGTAGGTCATACTACTGATGCCTGAATGCACTCTTTTCCACCCCATCACAATCCTGCTATTGGGCATAAGCACATAGACCTTTCCCATTGTTATCAAGGTCCCTGGTATAGGTCAGGGTAGGTCAGGGTCTCAACCCACTTATCACTGGGCAAATACGCATGCCCATATTGGGCAACATTAGTCAATGTGGCCAAAGTATCTAGAGCCAGTTTTTACACCGTTGCGTGCCTAGTCTAGACATTCCATGCAGCCTGTGACCCAACTTTTCCCATCTACAGGACATTGTGCACCACAGTTAATACCTAAAGTGGTTGGTCTACACAACCTTTTTCTCAATAGTCAATCCATAAAGTCTGTGCTGCTGCCCATGACTTCATTCAGGTTTCGGTGAGTGAGGCAAAAACATGAGACAATCAAATAGTATAAGTTAATACACTCCTTGATTAAACATAAGCACCAGCAAAGTACACAAACACAGAAAGGGGAAAATTAAAACTACAGAAATCACTATTCCACAGTATGAAATAATCCTTGTAGAAAGAAACCAGAGAAGAAAAAGCATATCTTCTAATTAATAATTATCTTAACTCTTTCTAAGTGTGACAAAACTAAAAGTTATCATTTATGTATGCTTTTCATTCTCATATTTATAGCATATTTCTTAATCAGTAAGCTGAATGGAGCAGAGGGATGAAACACTGACTGTGAGTCAGGCAGCCTGAGCTAGATTAGTGACTTGAGCAGACATGGGTGCCGGAACCATAGAGCCAGGGGGAGGGGGAGCCTCCCCACTTTCATAGCTGCAAGACCTGTCGGGAAAAATGAATGAAGTGGAGTTTTCATGCTAACGTGGATTCACACGCAGAAGTTAAACTAACTAAACCAGCTGTTCTTGTTCTCTTATTGCTCTGTTACAGGAGTTATGCTGCTGCTGTTCTGTTGGTGCTGCCAGAGTCAGGCAGGTAAGGAGAGTTTTGTTCTTTTATTTTCAGGAGTTATTCTGCTCCCTGTGTGTGTGTGTTTGTGTGTGTGTGTGTGTGTGTGTGTGTGTGTGTGTGTGTGTGTGTGTGTGTGTGTGTGTGTGTGTGTGTGTGTGTGTAAAATGCCCCAGTTAGGTATACCTGGTGATTAGTGTTACTCAAACAAGAACCTGAAATCTCTACCCATACCAGCACTTGTGATTCAGGGAGTTGAGTCCATAGCTCTCAACTGTCCAGATTTTCACGGAATATTTGGCTCATACTTTTGGTCTATTCCTCTTAAAATGTGTGTTTTTCTGGAAAATCAGTGAGAACTGAATTCACTAAATAATGATAGCCCTTTAAGTTTCAGTCTTCCTGTCTTTCAGGAAACACATGGTAACACAAAACCCTGGCCCCTCCTCCTTTTCCTCCTCACACAAGCCTATATACTTTACCTCTCTAAACTCACAAAGTATAGTGAATAAAGTCCCAACCCTCCATGCATGGCTTATGCATAATAAACCTGACATACTATCTATTTCAGAAACATGGCTAAAGCCCTCTATAAAAGACTCTGAAATTACTCCACCCAGCTATTCTATCATTAGAAAAGACAGGACCCAAAGGAAAGGCGGTGGTGTAGCTCTCCTATATTCCTCTTCCTTGCTAGTTACCCCCTACGACAAACCTACTCCTACATTTAACAACGCTGAAGTACTCCTCACTCTCCTACAAGTTAATAAGCACAAACACATATGCCTAGCATCTCTCTACATCCCCCCAGGGGACAATATTCCTACACTTGAAAATATCCTCTCTTGGCTCTCTGACAATATTAGCAATGAAACCATACTCTTAGGAGATGTAAATATTAACTGGGCCTCCATCCAGTCTCTAACCAACCCTCTTAACGTCAACCTATATAACTTTTCCCAACTAATCAACACCGTAACACACCCATCAAAAGACCCCTCCTGTGGCACCATCCTTGACTGGATTCTTGTGTCACACCCCCACTATTTTTCAGATAGCGGTACCCTTCCTGACCCTCTTAGTGATCATCTGCCTACTTTTACTCATCGACTCCCCTGTATCTCCTACCGTACCCACAACTACATTACTACTCGTAATGACAAAAGCTTTAACCCATCAATCTTTGTTGATTCCCTGAAAGCAATTAATTGGAACAATCAAAAGACACTTCCCTTAGAAGAAGCAGTTACTCACTTTAACTCCACATTCTTAGGAATACTTGATTCCCAAGCCCCTCTAAGAACAAAAAGAATCAAAACAAATTCAGCCTCCTGGCTAACCAAAACCACACTATCAACCATGTGCCTTAGAGACAAAGCCTGGGGACTCTATCTGAGAAATAAGACCCCAGAACATCATATTGCATTTAAAACCCTTCGAAATAAAGTAAAAAAGCTAATAACCTCAGATAGACAAAAATACTTCTTCATACTCCAAAACAATAATAAAACTAACCCTCAAAGACTCTGGAAGGGGATATCCACCCTCCTTAACCCCAGCAAACCACACACCCCAACCCCAGACCCAAATAGCCCAGACTTAGATTTAGCTACGCAGTTCAACTCCTTTTTCATCGACTCTATTAGCAAACTCACCTCTTCCTTCACATGCCCCACCTCGCTATCTAATACACCCCCTCCCTCTCCCACTAACAACCCTATCCCCAATTCTACTTCGCACTGCCTATCTTCCACCTTATCTACTACTCTAACTGCCTCATCACTTGCACCCCCTCTCTATTCTCATTAAAATCTATACCCACTTCCACTATAAAGAAACTCCTTCAGAAACTGAAGCCATGTACTAATGCCCCTGACAACATTCCCTCTTACTTCCTAAGTATAGCCGCAGATGCTATTGCCTATCCCATTAGCATTCTAATCAACCACTCCATTCATGAATGCACTGTGCCCCAATTGTGGAAGCAAGCATTCATCATCCCCCTGCATAAAGGAGGCAACAATTGTAACATCAACAACTTTCGTCCTATTGCTATCCTGTCCCCTATTTCTAAACTTCTGGAAAAGTGTATCCACCTTCAACTCTTGCCACATCTCTTAGATAACAACCTTATAACCCCTACACAACACGGATTCAGGCCAAATCACAGCACTATGACAGCCCTCTTGTCCTTCCTTGAGACTGTCAACACAGCACGTGATTCCGGCCACATTGTCTCTACCCTGCTACTTGACCTCTCCAAGGCCTTCGACACTATTTCACACAATCTGCTCTTAACCAAACTGTCAAAACTTAACCTTTCTCCCTCCTTCATAAATTGGTTCTCCAGCTATCTATCAAATAGATACCAAGCTGTAATATGGAAAAAGGCCACTTCCCCTTTCCTTAGTACCCCCACTGGAGTTCCTCAAGGATCTATTCTTGGTCCCCTCCTCTTTAATATATTTATAAATGATTTCCACAAATCAATTCCTTTTGCAAACATCATCCAATATGCAGATGATTCTACCATTATCTGCTCTGCCACCTCCTCCTCTCTGCTCCAAACACTTACCCAGGAAGCTTTTTCAATTACTGAACAGTGGATGAAAATAAATCACTTGGCACTCAATGCCTCCAAAACAAAACTTATGGTATTTACCCCCTCCAAATCCACATCCTTCAATATAAACTCTTTCTCAATTACCAGCCAAAATAACTCACCCCTTGAACTAGTGTCTAAAACTAAGCTACTAGGTGTACAAATTGATAATCGGCTTAGCTACAACTCCCATCTACAACTAAATATTAAAAAAACTGATCAAAAACTAGGTATGCTCTACCGTCAGAATCAGTACCTTACAAGCTCCTCCAAAATCACACTCGCTTCCTCTTTTCTCATCCCCTCCCTTCTCTATGGGGCCCCATTACTGACCAATCTTCAGACATCTCTAAAAAAACAGCTTTCCTCCTGCTATAATAAAATCGCCAAATTCGCAAATGGCCACAGGTCCTCCACCCACCACTGTTCCTCTCTCCAAAACCTAAACTGGCTCGAACTACCTAACCATCTCACATATATACAGCTGACTTTCGCTCACAAGCTCATTCTTAGTCCTTCTCTTTGTCCTTCCCTGTCTTCTGCCTTCAAAATGCACCTACCAAATAGAGTCTTAAGGTCTAACAATCAAAACCTATTAGAAGTCCATAAACCATCTCATCCCCCAGGTAAACACTTACTATCCTTCAACCTTGCCCGCCTCTGGAACTCACTCCCACCATCCATTCGTATCACCTCAAACCGGTACACATTCAAAAAATCTCTCCATACATATCTGAGGTCCCAATGGGATTGTTCTTGCTCCCTCCCCTCATAAATTTATGATATCTCATCATCCTTTACACTTATGATACTCACCTCTACCTAACAAAACTTATGTTCCCTCAGAATATCTACTCTGTAATGTTATTTTATGTCTACTTCTGAATAACTCCTCTGAATGTATATCACATTACTGTTTCAGTTTATTTACCTCTCATTAATCCTCATCATACTGTATTGATTTGAATGCTTCTTGAATTTTGAGCTTAAATGTTTTATCTTCTACTCTGTACAATCATTATTGTAATTTTTGTATGCACCTAATTTGTCTGTATTGGAGCTTTTCTCCCCAGGACTCCATTGAAAACGGGTTCTTTTGGCCCAATGGACTATCCTGGTAAACCAACTGCAAATAAATAAATAAATTTAGCAACTTTCTAAGATTATACAAGCAATATTTAAAATGTGTTCCTGGTTTTGGGCCTTTACCCCCCCCCCATAAATTTTGGCTTTTTCCAGATTTCTTGTGCTGCGAAGTTGAGAGATTTAGTTGAGTGTCAAGCGGATTTTACAAGGAGCTGAGAGCTTCGGGGGAAGAGAGGTTTAGTGCTACTTATGCTCAGTTGTTTGCATTGTTAGTAGCACAACAGGTACTTGCTCTTGATGCAGAAGGCTGTGGGTTCTACTCCCTCAGTATGCAGATGGATTGCTGATACTGTACTGTGTTGTACTTTAAAGGGAGTAGATGCTGCAGTCCTCTGAATGTCCTCCTTTGGAGGAGTTACCTAGTAACTATGTTTTTGTTATCAGTTTGCCATCTACTTCCCATTGCAAAATTACTAGCTTATCATTTTTTTAATGTAGCATAGGCAATTTATTGGTTGTACACAGTGGCATTGACAAAAAGGCAGGAGTCAGAGCTGGATGTGGTAGAGTTAAAGATGTTAAGATTTACACTGAGTGTGACAGGGTGGACAGGATTAGGAATAAGTATATTAAAGGGTCAGCCCAGGTAGGAAGGTTTGGAGACAAAGCCAGAGAGGCAAGATTACGTTGGTTTGGACATGTGCTGAGGAGGGATGCAGAGTATATTGGGAAAAAGATGCTAAGGATGAAGCTGCCAGGTAACAGGAAAAGAGGAAGGCCTAAGATAAGGTTTATGGATGTGGGGAGAGAGGACATGCAGGCAGTTGGTGTGAAAGAGCAAGATGCAGAGGACAGGAAGAAATGGAAACAGATGATCCGCTGTGGCGACCCCTAGCTGGAGCAGCCGAAAGAAGAAGAAGCATAGGCAATTTATTCTTCAAGGGTAACAGGCACTTTATTTATAGATGAAACAAAGAACTATAAAGTTGTTTGCTAGCAGCAACCACTTTATTATTTACAGATCCTTTTAATGTGAAATTATTTAGAGGACTTACTTCTGCAGAGATTTTGCATATTTACTGATATTGGTGGATTGTTATGACAGAAGTTTGAGTGGCCTTTTATGGTTGAAATTTTCTGAAATGGGTAGTTTTGTCATTATTGGTTCATACATTTTGTTTCATTGCTTACTAGAAGACTGTTCCAAACTACAAATTTAAAACACATTCTAACAAGTGGTGCTGTATTATACAAAGAATATAATTTAATACAATCAGGTTAATACAATCAGGAAGGTGAATCAAAGAACACATACATGTATGCTTGCTCACAGGATGCAGGAGATCAAAATAGGGGAAGAGACTGGTCACCAATGGAGTCCCCCAGGGTTCGGTGATGAGACTTTTTTTGTTTTGCATATACATCTCAAAAGTAAAAGGAAATACCAAAGGGCTTTGGCCAACTATGTTTGAGATGTCTGCAAGCTAGGATCAGTTATTGAATCTCCAAATGACTTAACCATCATGCAGGAAGGTTTGTCCCAAGCAATAACTGGTGCCAGAATCATGAATTGAAACTATATTCTAAGAAATACATTATTGTATCCTTTGGGAAGTCATCTACTCCAGGTAACTGCCAAATGGACAATGCCCCCGAGAACTGACCCAGTTGTTTGGCATTTGGGAACTTGTGTGTATAGTGGCCTAACATTTGACCAACATGTGCCCAGAGTCATAAGAACGTCTTTTTGTATTGCACAGCATATAAACAAATTGATTGTGACTAGATCTAGAGATGTTATTGTCCCCCTTTACAAAGCCCTCTTTAGGTCAATTATTTTGTATAATGCCCACTTTGGCATGTATCTGTCCAGACCCATGCAACAATTGGAATACCCACAGAGATACCTTACTAAAAGGATACAAGTCCTAAACAATAGGTCTTGCATGGACCACCTCAAAGATTTATCACTATACTCAGTATCTTACAGAGTGCTTAGAGGTGACATGTCTGGCATACAAGGCATCCTCCGACCTAATACAGATGGACCTACTAAACATCAGCAAGTCAAATGGCATCAGAAATACTCAGTCCAGGTATCTAAACTGAATGTTGTGGAGAGACGGATATCTATCACAGAGGCTACCACTGTTCCAGAACAGACTATCCATTCAAGTAAAACAAAGCTAATCCCTGTCCATACTCAAATGCAACTTGGCTCTAACGATGGGTAATGGAAAGTGTACTCCAGGATTGCCCCCTCATGTCAATAATGGATAGAGGCAGTCTTCAACAGCTTCCGGTGCCTCTGTGAGCAGAGGAGGAGGAGGAGGAGGAGGAGGAGGCATCTGGGGATGGTAACAGCAAACAGCTTATGCTGGCTTGCTCATTCTGGTGAAGGGAGGCAATTGTCAGTCTTTTGGGCTAATTGATTGACACCTAGCATTTGCACATCTTGTTGCTGGATGTGATACACTCATGGCAGAGGGTCTATATATTGAAAGCCACAATAATGTTGCAAGACTTTTGCACTGGGGATTGTGGAATCATTACTATACAGAGGTAGCTGAGAAGCATTGGAAACATGAACCAAAAAGCAATGATGAAGTTTATATCATATGGGATCACCCATTACCAACAGTTAAAAAAACAGATGAGAGAAATGCAGGTATAGTAGTTTGTGAAAAAAGACAAAAGTAGCACTGATCATTGAAACTGCTATATCAAATGATTACAATGCCTTATGTACAGACAGACACAAAGTCATAAAATATCAGGATTTGTAGGCAGAAATTAGAGCAATATGGAAGGAAGATACCCAGACAGTTCCAATAGTAGCAGGAGCAATGGGTCTAATAAAATATAATTTACAAACATACTTATATGTGTTACAGGTACATTTAACCCCATATGAGTTACAGTAGAAGGCAATTCTGGGTGCATTGCAGTCCCTGAGAAGAATATTTTTGGCTGACATCAAAGACTAAAATGATACTAGTTTCATGGTGGATGGGAGATCGTAGGTTTGTCCCAGGGATTACTCCCGTGTCACTATTAGACAGAGGCACAGTAAACTAAACCTTAAAAAGGGCACAGTATACTCAAATCAAGGGGTGGCGTAAGCCATACAGAATCGGGCTAGGCTTATAATTGCCCCAGGGCAGATAGCCTAGTATGAACCTATGAACCTATGAATACTAATTGCACCCTGACTTAGGAATGGGATCCATTCCTATCATGATATTAGAAACCCAAAAACCTTGGGGAGATTAATCCAGGAGATGGGTGATACAGCAAGCACCTTAAGAGCTTGGAATCTGTTTTGGGTTCTTCCCGGCAGAGCACATCCATTGTAGCCATCATCAGGAGTGTGCAGAAGCACACACATGATTTAAGGCCCTTAATTTGTGGATATGCAAGTTAGTTACCAAAGGGGAAGGGTTAGGCTGCATCGGAAATACCCGCCAATGGATGCCTGGATAATGGCCATTGTGATTACCTCTTCCCTCCTAAAAGAGGAAACAAATGAATGAGATCAGGATTATTGAATGAGATTGTTGGCAGATATGAATAAAATCAGTCTTTACAGCAAAAAAAAAAAAAAAAAAATTATGAAATGGTACATTTACATTTTAGAGCTTCTTGTATTCCTTTGAAGCAGTCATATCCTCAGTGCCTCCACATTCTGTACCTCTCATTCAAAACCTTTGTAGTCTTAACAGATGGCTAGTAAAGGGGTAGTGGAAGAGAATCCCAACAGTCTTTTTGTACTCACACTAGAGCCATGAGCTGCATCAGGTGTCCTTATAAGAAAAATGCACTGTATTTTATTGCTGGCAATCAAAATACTTTCCACTGTGCTTAGTAGATATTAAAGAAAACTCTTAGCTTTCCATAGCTTTGAAGAGTTTGATTCTGTAAAACACTGCAATTATTCATCTTAGTATTAAAAACTTTTGGACTGATCTCTTTTCTTTGAAGGAAAATTGAAACTTGCCCTGGTTACTGAAAATTCCAAAATGCTATACTGCTTTACAATGATTGTTTTAGCATTATAAGTGTTGCATCTCTGCTCTTTTTTATGTCTATTCATCACACTAGAGAGATGTAAGATATAAAGAATAAAGCTGTATTCTATAACTCTCAAATGAACCACCTTGAAATAAATTGAAAAATTCTACAGATTCCTTACTAGAAAAATCATAGGAATGGAACTGTTAAACTGGCAGTCAATGCAGAGGATTTAGGCCATGAGCTGTTAATATGCTGTTTCCTATAGCCCATGATTTAATTCCCTCAGCCTCCATTTGTAAACTCTGAGTAAATCACTTTATCAGATAGTGCTGCCAGGTTCTTCTGAAAAGGGGCAATTTGGTCCAATTGGTTTACCGTGTTAAAAATACAAGAAAGCTACTCAGAAAATCTTTCAGCAGTATCATTATATTTTATTTATTACAAGTTACTAAGAGGTGACCTCTATTTGATGAATAAGGCAGTGTCTGATTTGATAGTTCTTCTAGGTCTATGTGTGGAAGGCACTTCTGAAAAGCTAATAAAAGAGCAAGAAACTTACTAAAACTATTAGTAATAAGAAAATATATGATAGATACTCTGTACAATGCCTTCCAAGATTATGCATTAATCTTCCCCTTACAATCAGAACAAGTATATAAGCTTTACAATCAAATAAGTAAACCAATGAAAAAGATTTAAAAAACAAGAAAATTCTCCATAAAACACAGTCATACTTTGAAAAAAAAAAGATTTTCTTTCAAAGTCAGGAATTATGAGCTTCTTTTCATGTGCAGGTTTAATTCTCTTACATGAAACTATAAAAGCTGTAAGAAAAACTTAATCATGCTAAAGCCTTCTCTGTGTAATACTTCAAAGTCCTGTAGTGGAAGCCAATGGGATACATAAAAAATTAGCTGCATGGGTTCTGAATGCCCATGACTCACAGGGTCATTTGCACATATCCCATGGGCTTCCACTACAGGAAGTTTAAGATATTACACAACGAAGATTGTATTTTGGTAGGTTTTTCTTACAGATTTTACTGAATGGTTTGTCTGTGCAACCTTTTTATCTTTTGGTTTGCATACAGGAACTATGTGACTTTTTCATTTAGGACTTCTGCCATAAGATGGTGCCATCAGCCTATGATTACAGTATGTTAAAAACTTGCGTTTTTGTTTATGAACAAGTATTTTATTTTTTTTGTCTTTGTAGTTTGAGGTTTTGATTATAACATTTTAAGTGCATTTTCAGTTGCTTAGGAATAATTGTTTTCACATTTCTGGGCTTGTTATAAAAGTTCTGTAATTTCCATTTCCTCAATCATATAACCGCTAATCAAAAAAAAAAAAGACCATTGACATCCAGGTTTCAGTGGCATGACAATAAAGTGATTAGTCTCCGGTTTCTAAAAGCCAGAATTTGATCGTTGTCTCTGGTGCCACCTGTACTGAGTTTGTACTGAGTGACTGTCTAGACTCTTTCCATATATTTCAGTTCCACCAAAGACTTGCTGTTTAGGTTGGAATTTGTGAAAAAGCAAAGTACTGTGGAGTTTTTTCCCTAGGTGAGCCATATAAAAGGGCTGCTGCCCCATTGGGATTTACCCTGTTACAGTTTTATAGATAGCATACACTGCCTGTATTTATCACCTCTGCAGCTAT
Source organism: Protopterus annectens (assembly GCF_019279795.1). Taxonomy (NCBI): domain Eukaryota; kingdom Metazoa; phylum Chordata; order Ceratodontiformes; family Protopteridae; genus Protopterus; species Protopterus annectens. The sequence continues at coordinate 1,068,685,507 of NC_056744.1, read as the reverse complement.
CCCTGAGTGCAGAACTGCAGTGCAGTCCTTAAAAGCTGGTACTATCAGTTAAGGTGGTAAAAAGAATAAAGGCTCTGCGCCCCATGTGCGTGTGTGTGTGTGTGTGTGTGTGTGTGTGTGTGTGTGTGTGTGTGTATTCATGTGTATGTGTCTATATTTATTGGCTTTGTCTGAGGACTTTGTTACCTAGCATGGGAGTTTTTTTTAATTTTGGCTTTTGAATGCTAAAGGAATTTAAATTCCAGGCATTCCTGGTCGTCGTATGGAGGGCAATTTTGATCAGTGGCTGTTTTTTCTCTCTCTCTCTCTCTCTTTCTCTCTCTCTCTCACTCATACACATACGCACACACATTCACACAGATTCTTGCTTTAAGAGTCATATATTAACTTCTGATTGCCATGAGAACAATGTTGCAAACTACATACATATTTACAAATATTTCAAGCACGGGCATTAATGCCCTTCTAGCTTGCCAATATACCAAAACACTTGTTCCCATAATAAGTGTCCAGGCTGTTCTTAAAAAATATCTAAACTAGTACTAGCTTTAATATAATTTGGTAGTCTGTTCAATGCATCAGCTGCTGTCTCAGAGAACCAAGTAATACACTTCTCATTCCTATAGAATCTCTACATAGGTTTTCTGATGATTCTCTGCTATTTTCCTGATAGCCCCAAACATTACCAGAGGTAGTTTTTTCTAAATGCCCTATATACATGAATAAGGTCTCTTCTTAGATATCTGTAAGAGACACTGAAGAAGTTCAGATATTTTAGTCTTTCATAATAACGTTAATTTTCACATTCATGGATACCCTTGGTATATTTCTGTTGTACTCCTTCCAGTTTACTCATGCTTGTTTTCTTATAAGGTCTCCATATTAGGTTCATAGGTTCATAGGTAAGTACTAGGCTATCTGCCCGAGGGCATATGTAAGCCTAGCCAGAATGTGTTGGCTTTTGCTGTCCCCTTAAATTAATTCCCTATGCCTCTGTCCAGCAGAGCATTAGTTCCCTGTGCCTCTGTCCAGCAGAGCCACTGCAGTGATCCCCGGGGTAAATTTTCTATTTCCCATCCACTCGTCAAGGTTTCTCTTGAAGAGTGTTAGCGAGGGGCTCTGCCTAATGTAGATAGGAATCCTGTTCCAAAGCATGGGGAGTCATTGTTATTTTATACTCAGGTTTGGGTCTAATGTAACTAACAAACAAAGACTTCATAATTTCTGATTTCCTAGACTTTATAAATCTTTTTATACAACCTATAGTTCTATAACTATCATTAACCAATTGGTTGATGGTATTAGAAAAACTCATACCTGGGTCTACCCATATACCAAGATCCTTAAATTAATCTACAGTTTCAATCACTGTGTGCTGTATTAAATATTCACCTTTCAATTTATATCACCCATATCTCATATAGGTTCATAGGTGTGTACTAGGCTAAGGGCCCTAGAGCCTTTACAAACCTAGCCCATAGGATTACCCTGGCATCGTGCCACCCGACCTTAGTTCCCAGTCCCTCTGTTGAGTAGAGCCACTGGAGTGATCCCCAGGGTGAATTTTCTATTTCCCATCTACTCATCAAGATTTCTCTTGAAGAGGGCCAGTGAAGTGCTCTGTTTGACTTGTATGGGAAGTCTATTCCATAGCATGGGCAGTCTCTGGGTTATGAACCTGTCCCTCCAGCACGTTCTGTTGATATGCTTAGTTTTTGATGTATTTCTCAGCATATTATTCTCCTGTGCCCAAATGGTTAGTTTAGTCAATCGCTTTTACAGACATGCCTTATCTGTAACACATGTAATCAGTTTACCCAATTTCAGGTTGTCTGCATATAGACGATTGAATACCTCAGATGAAAACGTTAGGTCTGAAAGATACAATCTAAACAAGTAAGGGCCTAGGACAGAGCCCTGTGGGACACCCTGACTGTAACCAAGAATTTCACCTGTCCAGTTACTGTATGATACTTGCCATGTCCTATTTATAAGCCATGCAGCTATCCATCTTGTCAAGAGTACATCAATACCTAGTTGTTCTAATTTATTGATCAGTGTTTTGTGTATGACCCTGTCAAATGCTGAAGTTACATCTATATAAATTACATCACGGCACAATTTTTCATCCGTAGCTGTTATTATATTATTGTAGAACATCATGTTACAGGTGGTAATGGATCTATTATCAACATATGCATGCTGATATATGGTTTCAATTCCAACCTGTTTAATTCTGACAATAACTTATCCAATATTCCCTTTTCCATTTTTTTTCCACAACACGAAAGCAGACTTAAGGGTCTATATGACTTTGGGTTTATCCTATTCCCCTTTCCCTTAAAGACAGGTTTAATAAGTGCACGTCTCCAATCTTGAGCAATCTGCTGATATTTATATGACCTAGTGAATAATAGATATAATAGTACTGTAAGTTCTTGCTGAAGAGTTCTCAGGTCATTATTACTAATTTTGCCTCCTCCCTGTGCTTTGATTGGATCCAGTTTGCACAGTTCGTTTTCAATATAATCTAATTTGATTTGAGTATCTGAGGTTGGATGTTACTAGGACAACTTACCACCCCTTTTATGGATCCACAGTGTTTTTGCATAAGATTTTGTAAATATATCTATAATCTGTTGTGTCCGAGAATAAATTATAGAATCTGCACACAGTTTATCAATTTGTATGTCTTTACCCCTTCCACATCTTATGTATCTATAAAAAAGGTTTCCTATTATGCTCACTATCTTTATATAATAAATTTTCTTCATTTTTGTCTTGATCTTGTCTCATACTATGCTTAATTTGTTTGTCCAGCTTGTGTATTTTCAGTTTTCAAAGTTGTAGTTTGACCTCTCTTCCATTTGTTATATTTTTTGTCTCTCAACTTAATCAGGTATCTTGAGTTCTTATGGAAATATATCCACCTGACATCATATGCCTAGATCCTGTTGTTAAATATTTTTAATTTTTTTTCACTCAAACAATTCCTCTTTCAAAACTTTCCACATTCCATCTACAGTTTTTCCACTGGAAACATCACTCTAGTTAGTTTTACAAAGTGACGGTTTTGCTTCCATATAAACTATAATTAACCTTTTGTGCATTGGTTTAGATTTCAGTTTGGCAAAATTATCTAGCAATAAATTAACCTTTATAACCCCATGGTCACTGCACATCAATGGTGGTAAAACTTTACTTGAAGTAACAGTAATTTCTTTAGGAATGTGAAGATAGGTGAAGGCTGCGGGTCTATATTATATGAATGAAAGTTCATATAAGCGAACGCTCAATGAGATAAAATCCTGGACATCGAAAACAATATTGTGGGGGGGCTGCGCCCCCCACCCCCCACCACTAAATATATATTCCAACTCCGAGATCACACTATAGTAAGGAAAGGACAAAAGCTCCAATCTTCACTGTACTGCGATCCCACAACACACACCTCAATGTCTGGAAGTTTCGCTCATTAGAGCATTCGCTTATATGAACTTTCATTCATATAATATAGACTTGAAGGTTACAGCCTAGCCAAATAGAATTTTGTAGATAATTCTGTCATTTGTAAATATTAATACAAACCATAGGCTTGTTCTCTTAAAAGGAAGAAAATGCTGTTAGATGTGGAACTGCAAAAATGTAACAATAGTGCACTCTGCTGTAACAAAGCTGATAAATCAGTTCTTTGATGTCAAAACTCGGATCCGAGATGTCTAGATAAAGGCATTCTGCCTATTGTTTTGAAGCCAGAGTTAATGACTAGAATTTACATGTATAATTTCTTGTATTGTTCTGGCTTCCTGACCAGCTGCAAGATCAAAATGGCTATTAACCTCTGAGTTCTGTTAGCCTGGGAGCCAGAAAGAAATGATGTAATCTGAAATTAATCAGTTAGACTATGTTCTCAATTTAAGAAGAGAAAGAATGAGGGCATTTGAGCATTTGTCTTGAGAACATCCAACTCACCACTCTGCCTGTGTCTGAATGTAAGTAGGATCTTAGACTTTAGTGTTTCTCTTAGAAATAGCTAGGAAATAGGAAGGTTAGACTAAGTGTTTTTCTGTATTGATGTTAGAACTTTTCTGCTGTATTATTTTAAGTATTTTTTTTAGATCTCTGAACTCTTGACTAGCACTGTGTAGTAAGAAGTATTGTCTTGTATTTTTATTATTTATTATTAAATATTTTTAAACCTTTCAACTGTGGCTGTTTTGTGTAGAGATAATTTAAGCTCTAGAGTACATTGCATGTATATAGTGATACTGTCCAAGTCACTCCAGTAAGCGTTGCTGTTCAGTCACACTTGCCATTTGGATAATAATATTAAAACTGTCTTTCGGCTTTTCCTGGTTAGGGGTGGCCACAGTGGAACTCCAGTCTGCTAATGATTGGCAGTGAATTTTTACGGTGTTGAGTTGCCAGCCCGGTACCCAACCTTCAAGGAAGGCACACCCACACACACATGCACCTACCTGCATGTCTTTAAATTCATTTGACTGTGGGGAGGACATGCAAACTCCACAAAGAAGGCACTCCAGCCGAGAATTGAACTGGAGAACCTCTTGCTGTGAGGCAACAACACTAACTGCTGCACCACCACGGGCACCCTTTGTTAAGGGCCTTTTTAGTAGCTGGTATTAGTGGGTGGTGGCAGCTGGTACTACCTTTTAGACTGGCTAGAAAAGGGGCACAGCTGGAGAACCTGTGCCAGCCTTCTCCAGGAGTGTATGTGTGGTTGTATATAACTCTTATCTCAAGGTGTGTGTGTCTGTGTGTGTGTGTGTGTGTGTGTGTGTGTGTGTGTGTGTGTGTGTGTGTGTATGTGTGTGTGTGTGTGTGTGTGTGTGTGTGTGTGTGTGTGTGTGTGTGTTAGCTACTTGGGCAGGGACATGAAGCACTGGTTGGACAGAGAGGGTGCTGGAGGTTTTAGCTTGCCCACTAGGCTGAAATCTGGACCCTATAGCTGTGCCAGTGGGGAGTCTGATTGGGGACCTGGAGAGAAAGGGAGAAACCAGCCCCAGACGGACTTTGATCTCTGTGTGCTCTTAAGGGAAATTGTACTTTACTGTGTGTGTATTTATTATCCTTTCTCTATATGAATGCCCCTCACTGGTATTAGTGGTGAGGATTGAGGCTCCTTGATTGCTGGGCCAGTGCATGGGCAATTGTTGTTCCTGAATATACATTATGAATAATGTCCTTACTAATGCTGTTGAATCAATATTATTCCAGTCTCTTTCTGGCTGAATCAATATTATTCTTGTCTCTTTCTGGTAAATTCCCCGGCTAATATTATTCTTCCTTCCTGTGTTTCATGCAAGAAATGTATGAATTCCTCTGGGTCATCTGCACCTGACTTTGGTGGTCTATACATTCCAGCAATTGTTATATGTTCCAGTGTAGTCTTTATTGTCACAGTTATGCAGTCTATAGTATTGGTGTTATCACTGAAGATATAATAATCACAGGTTTCATAACTATCTTAAATCCCTATCATAACACCCCCACTTGATTTTTTATTAGAATGTCTGTTACAGTAAAAACATTTATACCCTGACAGAACTGGTTTCATAGGGATTGAATGACCCTTATAGACAATAGACACATAATTTCCTAAATGTGTTCTATTTGCTCTTTGTCTAACATTATTTATCTCACCAGTCTAGTCATTAATATATGTAACAACAGTTCTCCAAGCCGTGCCAATTGCACAAGTGTAATCATCATCAGTAAGTCTATATTTACTTCTAATAATGATAAGCAAATCATCCAACTTTTGACATGCGGAACACAGATCACCAGTGTTATCAGGTGTTACTTTTAAATATGCATAACATTTATTACATTGTACAAGATATTTGTGCTTTAGTAAATAATTAATTGCATACTCATTTAAGGAATCCATATTCAGCTTCAAACGAATAAAATATTATAAAAGAAAAGAATGATCAAAATCAGTAACCACATAATTCAAAGAGAACTTAAATCAACTTCTATGACAAAAATCACACAATTGATATATAACTAAATACTAAAGTAAGCACAGTAAGAAGTCAGACAAAAGCTGTATTTCCTTTACGTCACACACAAATCCTCACAGTAGCTTCTGCTCAATATTGCTCGCACTCGTACTTCTTTTTAACAGTAAAGATCAATAAATCCCAAACCAAGACAGGATTGTTTAGATAAGCTCTTGTTAGCCCTGTCTGCAGTCTGTGTGACTTTATAACTGACTAGGCCCCTAGGGATGGCTAGAGCTTGCCTGTCTAAAACCTATCCCTTTGTAACAACCAACAGTGAAAACTAAAGGTATAATTACAAAATATAAATCAAAGTAAATCTTCCTGTCTACAAGTTATCCCTTCTTTCCTACAAACAGTGAAAAACAGTGATAAAAATAAAATATAAATTCAAATAAAACTTCTCTTACCAGTCAACTCCACAGTAGATCACAAACCAAGATAGGATTGTTTAGATAAGCCTTAACTACATCCCTTTATGTAGCCATATATCTATACCTACATCTAAGTGTGTGTGTTTGTGTGTATAAATGCATATTTATGCCAACTCTGAGATCACACAAACATGGAAAAGAGGGAGAAAGTGATAAAAGAGTAAAATTCACCTTTTCACTCTTCTCTGAGTGCTGGTGACCTAGTGCAACATTCTGAGTTGTCCATGTTTTGTTACCTGACAAACAGATAGTCCCCATGATATTTAAATATTATATAATATTTAAACTTTTAGTATCCATCGTAATGAGTCGTCAAATTCATTACCGCGCATTTGTGATTTTTTTCACAAAAACTTTTGCATCAGCTATTGAAGAAGGCCATAAATACAGTGTCTGTTTTATCATTCAATAAAACTAGATAGTGATTCTTAAAGCTATATGGTTACAACAGAATGTTATGATCTTTCAGAAAGCTGTACAGCACAGGCACTCTAAGGTGTGATGTAATCAAAAATTCATATATGGTAGAAGCAAGAGAAGCAAGCATTACCAATTCATGTAAACAACAATGCAGTTTTTGAAATTAGTTGCAGGATTACCTGGCATTTTCATATATATTTCAATTTAATTCAAGTGCTCAGGTATATGCTCATTATAAAATGCAGAGTCTAAAATAACAATCCCCTGCTTTACCTGTAGATTTTATTACTATTTTGTCATCATCGCTAGTGGGCTACAAGTGAGCTTTCTTCATTAGTAATACCTGTATTATCTTTTTTGAATAGAAAGCATGTACATAGCTCTCATATTCCTTAGTTGTCACTATTTTGGAGTAACATGCCTATTTTTAGGCCTGATTTATTCCTGTAGAGGATGTCCCTTTTTTGGGAGGTATGTCCTTAGTCTGAAGCTTTATTTACCTCTTCATACAATTGTCTGAATCCTTCTCATCGCATATAATTTTAAAGCTATCTGTTATACAGTGAAACATACCACATGACCAACCTACTACTGGCAACAACAATTTAAAGAAAGAAGACACACATCTCACATTTCCCTTTTCCTGAAACAAGGATAAAGAACATTGTGTGGTAGAATTTCACAATACAGTTCATTAAAATTTACAGATTTTACACTGTCACTTTAATTATGTGCTTACATTCATCATTTTTGGTCACTTTGTTTTTTTAAACGTGTTTCTGAGTAGTATACCACATTTCTACTGGAAGTGGGAAGTGGTATGTGCTATTATAGCAATAACCCACGCCTGGGTGTGGGTAATGCTAGATTTAGAAAAACCAAATGCTTCGCAAGTTGGGTATGCTCGGCCAAACCATAAGCTCATAAAACACCAGAGGCCAGCATGTGCAGCTATATATTCTTTTATTAAAGACTGGATGTCAAAAAGACATATAATGCCACAAAATGTAACAAATCAAACCGGTTTCGGCTATGTAGCCTTCGTCAGTGAAAAAGCATTTTCACTGATGAAGGCTACATAGCCGAAACCGGTTTGATTTGTTACATTTTGCGGCATTATATGCCTTTTTGACATCCAGTCTTTAATAAAAGAATATACAGCTGCACATGCTGGCCTCTGGTGTTTTATAATGCTGGATATACCCATAGTTGGTGTGGTTTGGTCACGAGGGCGAAGCCCGAGTGGCCAAACAAAGCCAACAGTGGGTAAATCCAGCATTACCCACACCCAGAAGTGGGTTATTACTATTATACAATTACATTATTTAAGAAAAAAAATAATTACTTTTCTTAAATAATGGCATTGTATAATGCCTCCTTGCTGCCCTTCCACAGCTGTCTGGTATTCTGCAGCAGTTCTGATGTACTGTGCATGCGTATGCCCATGCAGTACATCAGAGCTGTGTGCAAAAGCAACGGAGAAAGCAAGATCCCCGTTGCTTTTTACAAACTGTCTCGCTATGTTAAATGGGTTTAACATAGCGAAACAGCTTTAAAAAAAGCAATGGAGAATCTCAGTTGCTTATTTTAAAGCTGTCTCGCTATGTGAAACCCATTTAACATAGCGAGATAGTTTTGAAAAAAGCAACGGAGAAAGCAAGATCTCCGTTGCTTTTTACAAACTGGCTCGCTATGTTAAAGGAGTTTAACATAGTGAGACAGTTTTGAAAAAAGCAACGGAGAATCTCCGTTGCTTATTTTAAAGCTGTCTCGCTATGTTAAACCCATTTAACATAGTGAGACAGTTTTGAAAAAAGCAATGGAGAAAGCAAGATCTCCGTTGCTTTTTTTAAAGCTGTCTCGCTATGTTAAATTCGTTTAACATAGCGAGACAGTGTTGCTGTAAAAAAAAGAATTATAGTAATGGAAAAAGTCTGGGCGACTGGACCTTTTTCCATTACTATAGCTTGGATTTACAATGTGCACGCTGACCAATCAGCGTGCACATTTTTGAATATTAATGGACGGTCGTTGTATAATTAGTATTCATATTTATGCTAATTAGATATCCAGACTTCATAGGTGGATTTACTGACTTTTCAAGGGTCTTTGTTTCGATTTCCAATATCTGCAGATTGACAGGTGTGATAAGGAACACAGTAAAAGTAATTAGGGAAAAGGCCCAAAATTAAGGTCACTTGTTAAATACTATTTCTACTAACCTAGAATTTCTCAAAAAGAGAAATGGCTTTTAGGAGAGGCAGAACAAACTTTTAAGCCCAAATTAGGGTCCCTAAAAATTAAAAATAGCTGAGAGGTAAGAGTATATGCTATTTTCCACATTTTTCGGGATGTATCACGGAAGGATGCATAGGAGGAGTAACAGCAGAATGTTGTCTGGAGATTTCCTTTCCAGCAATCCAGACTGACTGATCATAATAATTTGTAAATTTGATTCTCTAATAAAAACTGAATAATCAATAAGAACAAGTGCAAAAAATAAACTATGTGATAACATATTGATCTGATGTTCTCTGCATGAAATGCCCCAGTTTTCTGATGCTATCTGCATTAAATGCCCTAACTTTCTGTACTTCTTGGGATGCTGCTGATCATTTCTGTTGCTAGTGTCAGACAATATCCTGCAGGCTACAGCCACCTTATGGCCATGTGAGTTCTAGCTGACTTAAATAAATCTTTCCTCTGAAAAAGTACTTGCCTGTCTGTTCCTAAACATGTTTCACTTCCTGATCAGTGTCTAACATCACATTTAAAATCTGTGTAGCTTGAAACTGTGATCTCCACCTCTTAGACATATGTTGCTGAAAATGAATCATTTTAGTTGGCTGACTATGACTTAACTAGTTGTTCATGAACCCGTTGTAGTACTTCACTTTCTGATCCACTAGCATGCCTCTCATTGTCCCTAGTAGTTGCACTCTCTGATGCATTATTAATCACATTGTTCTTATTCTTATACAGCCAATCAAATACCTTGTCATTAGCAAAGGCTTGTTTGCTTACATAAGTATAGTCCTTTTGATAACTTCTGTTCTCATATCATTGTCCACAACTACTTGAGCTATCGCAATTGTAAATCTAGAATAAAGGAGATGTTTTTAAACCTTTGCACTAGTTCTTGTATATGTTTTCTGCTAACATATGAATAAAGGTCTGATATAACTAAAATATTTTACTGCCTCCTTGAGGAAGAAACCTGCCCCCCCCAAAAAAAAAAATTCTCCCCATTATGAGTGAATGGTATTTTTTGACTTTATTGATGAAAATCAAAATGCACTTTATGTTATCTTACGTATGTCTACCTGCAGTGAAATGACACTGATACAAGTTAAGAGTAGGAGCATCAGAAACACAATTCATTATTTTCATTAGGACTATAGTAAATATTTTGTTACCTCTGTTTGACAAATTAATTTTTATGTGTTATTTCCTTGTTAAAATGCCTATAAATGTTACTCCTCTCCAAATATTTAGAAACATGTTCCCTTTTAAAACTCTGTTTAAGGTTCTTAACAACTGTAAATTTAAACAGGGGCCACATGCTTTATAAAACATGTTGTAATACCCTTTGTATCCTGGATCTGTATTACTCTCAAGTTCTTTTACCAGTTTGAGAAATTCTTCTTAACTAAATTTGAAAAGTAAGAGATTATTTTGGGAGTGAATCTGCTTATGTAATTATAGATATCTTCTGTGATGGTAGCCTAAGCTAGTAGACAGAGTCAATGAGGATCAATAAAAAAGAAAAAAAATATGCATAGACTAGCAAAGAGAATTGAGGCAATGTTTTTTTGTTGTATTTTAAGTGGATTCACTAGGTTATAGCTGCAAATTTCTGTAGTAGTTTGTTTTTATAGGCCTAGGGTGTGATGACAGTAAACTGCTGATACTGTTAAATATCTTCCCAAAAATGTGGCTAATATTACTGCTTAGAAAAGTATGCATCGAGGCACTACTTTTAAAATTTTTAATAACCAAAATGAAATTAATTGTGCTATTAAAATTATAATCATAAAGCAAACTACATAAACTGTATACTGTGTGCTACTTTTGCACATTGGCAAGTCTTCACTCCCACATTCCTATATCCACATACTATTACATTCCAGTTCTGAATTGCTCTGAAATTGCAAAATCTGAGACAAAAGAAAAGGAAATACTTGGTTTACCAGAAAACTGTTTCCTTTTCCATAAGACCGAGTGACCCTAGAGAAAGAATATTTAAGGAATAAGAGTATGAGGTAACAAAACACACCCCCATGGCAGTACAGAGGGTCTTGCCCTTTTACAGTAATGGAAAATATGTTCTGCTTTACTTAAATTTCATTATGAGTTTCCATGTTATACATGTGCATAACCACTAAACAGCAGAAGTTATGTATATTACAAATGGCAGTCAAGATGCTGCTGTGTCAACTGTTACCGAAGCCATTAGTATGCCTATGAAGAAAACAACAGGCGTATCTATAAAGTTAAGATTTATTTTCTCTTAGTTTGTTGTTTGAAAAAGTAAAATGCTATTGAAAAGTTTATGGATTATGTGTTTTGTCTTTAATTTGTTTTCAGCTTCATTAAGTCAACATTTTGTGTACTTGCTTGTGTACTTGAGTAAAATGCTACTGAAAAGTTTATGGATTATGTGTTTTGTCTTTAATTTGTTTTCAGCTTCATAAATCAACATTTTGTGTACTTGGTTTAATATTACCAGTATTGCGTCAGAGAAGCATTTAGCATAGATCTTTCCAAATACCCATTTGTTTTTTCGATCAGTTTGCTAGCTGGATGTCTGATTTATGTTATTTTGGCTCATTTTTGTAATGTACAAAGTAAATGTGTAGTGACTTTTAGTCTCTGTTTATTGCATGATTACTGAAACCATTAAAATGTCTGCTGAATTTTAATAAAAGTAATACAGTGAATCTGTTGTTCTTTGTCTTAAAGCAAATTATATGCTGATCTAGTTATTCATATGTGAGTTTATAAGTCTTATGAACTGAGTTTGCAGTAATTACATTCATTTTTTTCATATAGAACTCCTGATTTATTTATCTATCTCAACATTAATATTATGCTTATAATGTCCCACACCAGCCGTGGATAGATTTCTTTGTGACCGTCCATGGTTGGTAGTTATTTGCAGCTCTCCCTTGATAACATTCTTTGATTCATTTTTATTTAACAGGAAGCTAATAAATCTTCAACTTTTTATTTCAGTTATGCTTAAATCTGATTTGAGAAGTGCATGCTGGGAGACAGTTAATTTTATTATTGTACTACATAATCTACACTGGTTGAAGAGCCTTACTTTTTAAGATGTCTTGTAGAGTATTATGGCTTACATTTCTGTTGCCATAGGTGGTAGAACTCAACTTGTATTATATTTGATTGTAACTGCCTCATATTGTCACAATTTGTAGTCCATTTCAATTATTGTATTATTACTGTTGTTTTTTTGTGCCACGGTGGTACGGCGGTAGCATTGTTACCTCACAGCAAGAGGTTCTCCTGTTTGATTCTTGGCTTGGCTTGGGAGTGCCTTCTGTGTGAAGTCTGCATGTCCTCCCCACGGTTGGGTAGCATTTGAAAGACATAAGTGCGTAAATGGGCGTGCCTTCGTTGAAGGTTGGGTGTTGAGCTGGCACTTCGGCATTTCGTAAAAATCTACTGCCAATCATTAGCGGACCGGAGTTCCGCTGTGGCGACCCCTTACTGGGAAAAAGCTGAAAGACAAACAACAACAACTGTTGTTTTTTGTGCTAGGCAAAAGGCTTTGTTTAGATTGAAATTGGATGAGATACAAAACCTAGCAAGAGTTAATGGTTCATTAGCTAACTCTCCATCCAAATCACCATTCTTCCTTCAGGGTTAAATAAGCAAACTTATTTGAAATTGTATGTAACTTTGATTAGAACTTCAGTCCTATTTATGGATGACTTATTGAAGGTTAAAAAAAACCTTCTCATATTTAAATTTGGTAGTTGGCTGGCTGGTTTTACCATTTTAAGTCTGACTGGTCATGGTTAGCTGATTAAATTGGGACTTATTAACAGAGAAATAGAGGTTACTTAAATGTCTGGAGAGCTCACAGTGTGTTATACTACAGGAAGCAGTATGGGGGTCTTCCCTGCTTACAAGACTATTGGGGACTTTACCCCACAAAGTTGCATTTGCTTGGTTACCCCTGTCCAATCAGATTTCATTGAAAGAATCATTGACCAGGTGAATTAGATCTTGTAAACAGAGGTTGATTCCCCTAGTGGAGGCCAGGGAAACAATCACAAGGTGCTACCTGAGTGTGAGCAGGATATCCTGCTGACATCAACCTCTTGTGGATGAAAAGGATGGATTAGCATGAATAACCATTGCATGCACTACCCTCAGAGTGTTACCTGGTACATGCAAGGGGGGAAATAAATAGAAAACTGCTCCCTGAGAGTTGTGTGATGCTGCTTCATAGTCCTCAACCTCCTCACCTGCTCTGGACATGGGTGAATACAGCCTGGCACAGGTTATGGTGGGTGCAGTAGACCCAGTGGATAAGCAGAGGAAATGGATGCAGGTGATGGTCAGATGTGGGGAGTCAAAAATGGAGTAAAAAAACTTTCTTGTCTTTTTCATTTTTTATCCGTCTCTGCTAGCTTTGACCATTGACAGTCCACTACCTACTTTCTTGACTATTCTCTTGACAGGTGCAGACTGGGTAGCAGACTCCCTGAGATAATCATACTACTTTTTCCTTTTAAATTTGAGATGCACTTGATGCTTCCCAAACCAAGTAGTACATGGCAAGCTTTTATATAAATGTGGGAAGGATATTTGTGCTTCCATGCTTATACCCCTCTGCAGGCACCCAGTGCCACCCCTACTGACATTGCCTGCTTGCTGCAAGCACCCAGTCCAGTGAGGGATTTCCTGACAATAACTCTCACCAAAAAGACGAGAGTAGACAATCAATACCATTTGATGTTCTGACACTTATTTGTGGGAGTCCTGGAATAGCAAGACTGAATGGCTTAAAATGTGGACTTAAACAGAGTAAGTTTAAGATTGCCATTTCTTAGAACATTCCCTTTTCTCCATGGTATGGCTATATTTGAAGTTGGTATATAAAAGTTCAAAGGATGTGGGATGCTTGCTCCCCCCACATCAGGGGTGCCCCCCTGCAAAAAACAATTTTAAAGTACATCAGTGTGATGTTCGATGTTCACCTTTTCCTGTATTTTTGAAGTTTTTTTTTCATAATTCTGGGGAATGCACTTAAAATATTGGAATTATAATAGGGAGCCCTGGTAATAAGCAGCTCAAACACCTCTCCCTCCAGCTCTTTATATACAGATTTTCTCATTTGTTGTGTTATTTTCTCTGTTTAGGTAAATTTATTAAAGTAGGATAAAAGAAGGAAGAGACTGTCTGAGCTCCCTTATAATTCAATATAATTTGACAATGCTAGTTAATCTTCTGCCATTATATTTACAAATACGTTTCTAATTGATAAACATTTATCGTTAGCATTTTAATATGTACTGTATTGTTTATTTTTTTCTTCCAGTAAAGTATTCTCATTTATATTTGGAGAATCGTCTGGCTTTCTATCTATCCATTTCCTCACTATTATCATCAGAACCTTGTTTGTGACAATATATCATTTCAATAGTTACCCTTTTAAAGATCTCTTTGCAATACATAAAAGCTCTGCAGTGTTAGGCATGAGTTAAGTGTCGGATTCAAACAATTCACATGATATAAACAGCAAACAATTCCTTTTCAATTAAGAACATAATACAGGTTTCAATTACAGAGCATTGCAAAAATGTGCTACCAAGACAAAATTTACTCCTTAAACCCTCCAGCTCAAATATAAGGTAACATAAGCCTAAAACAGATATGTAACATGAATGTAACAGAACTCACCTATTTTTTATCTGTGTGTTTTTTCCATCTTTGCCTGATGACCATCAAACTGCCTCCTATTTTTCTCAAGCCTCTTTGTTCTTCTGTCCCTGAGGGGTCCCCAGCATGAAGGCAGGAGCTGACTGGAGGCGGTCATCATAGAGGCAGCAATGGATATGGTTTGAGTCTCGTCACCATCTGCTGATGCTGGAAATGAAGATGTTTCCATTTAGGCCCTAATCTTGCCCCTAGTGGATGACAAGAACAGTCACATTACCTTAGGGACTTAATATGCTCTCCCACATGTGTACATATATACAGTTGAAGATTATCTTCAACAGTTTGGCAACACCAAATCCACATTCCCAGTTCTGGACATTTCAGTGCCTTGCAGACCTTTGCTTCTTTAATGTTGATCACCCCACCTTGAACCACCACCACCCAGGACAGGTGAGCTAGCATGGACTGTTCTCTAACATCCTCCCCTGGACACCACTTTCAGATCTAGACACACTATTCGAACATTGGCAGCTGGGTTGTAGTCAGGATTTTATTCATGTATGTCACAAAGTCAGCTACCTCTCATGCAGTTTGTCTTCTTTCCTCTATCAAGTTTGATTCAGTATCATTAACTAAAGTGTGCCTGGCTTTTGTAGTATCCTTGAATCCCTCCACCACAAAAAAATTTAAAAAAAATGTATAAATTGCCCTATCTACTATACTAGAATTGCTCTAGGAAATTAACTAGAGAACTAGGGTAATCCTATTCTGTACCACCTTTTAACTTTGCAAACAGATGACCTGAGGTATTTAAAATATGCAAGATAATTTGTTAAATGCTTTAGTTACATCTTTATTATTTAATTTGATGTTATTCTATAATAACTAGTAATATCTTTTAACTTTCATGAAGCATTTCTGCATACTGAACATCTCAAACATACCTTTCAACCTCTCAGTGCAAGAAATCTGACATAGCAGGAAGAAATGGGGGCACAAAGGCCCAAAAATAGGGACAAAATTTAAATATTGCTCATGTAAACTTAGAAAGTTTTTGCATTATTATGTATTTTCTGAATATATAAACTCTGAAACTCAAATGTCTGTCATTATTTAATATTTTAGTGACTTCAGTCTTCAATTATTTGCCAGATAACCACACATTTTATAAGGAACAGACCAAAAATATAAGGCAAAAATCTGGACATTCTGCAAAAGTTTGTGCAGTTGACAGGTATGATCTCAAACTTGTGTAACATTCTAATAAGGATATAAGATTTGTAACTAAAATTACTACGTCATTAATAGTAGTTTTGAATGTTAGTTATGACTTTTTGCTGATAATGTATCAAAAATACAAGCAACAACTAATTTTGAGCATCTTTGCAATAAAAGTAGTATTTTCTTTGAGTAACAAGTTAAACAGTAGTTAGATCTGTGACATTTTGCCATCATTCCTAATGTAGTCTTTAATCTTGAGGATTAAATTTAATATAGCTCAGCTGTGTACTGTTGCCTAGAAACTTAGCGGTCTTCCTAGTGTGTTTCAGGATCAAAGAAATCTGAGCTAAAAGAGGTAGCTATACACTTGCCAAGTTATTTCTGACCTGGCTTTGACCTTTTCATCTGATTCCAGGCCCATGTTTTTCTTTTTGTGGTGTTCATTTTGCATGTGTTTTTTTCACAACCGTCTTGCTTTGTTTGTTTGAATCTGAAAAGCTCTTGTTGGTGGGAACCTAATCTTCATTTAAATGCTGCTTTTGTATAAGTGGCATCACTTGCAATTTGAAAGATATGTTCTAACATGATTGACAGTATTCTGTTTACTCAATGAGTAGATGTGACTTAAACAGGAAACAAAATGGCAGAGGACAAGATGTATGATCATAGAATGCTGTAGTATATTTAGACATTTCCTAGAACAAGAAACTGATGGAGCTTGTCACAGAAGCTGGTTCTTCCAACACAGGCTAATTACAGTCTGGTCAGGGAAGAATCAACCATACTTTCCTGTTGTCTCACAAGGAAACAGCTTGGAGGTTAATGAACAGGAACATTTGATTTGTCTTATGAGATTTTGTGTTTGTGGTACAGATTTAATGTAACTAAATGTATTTTTTTAACATTTGTTAACCTGGTAGTTGAATTAGTCCAAGGACCTTTCTCAGTCATGACCCAGGCCATAGAGGCCAGACTATACAACTAAACATGCAATAGAATGTAGAATTATTTACACAGAAATTTACATTGACATTGGCATTGGCAGTAACATACTTGTAAATATAGCACAATACTGAATTTTCCTTTAGGAAAAGATCATTTTGAACCTTCAGGTAAGTACAGTTCATCACTGACAGAGCAAATTAATCTTACAGTTCAATTCCAAAGAAGTATTTCAATTAATATGATAACAGCTAAATTAGTATTACGCCAGTAGCAGATGAAATAAATAATTGTTCCTTACCTTATAGGTACTTTTTAGCCTGGATGTTGTTTTACACGATAGTTTTTTAGTTGCAGTTTGAAACTACTAAGTTTGCTAACTTATCTTATTTCTTCTGGCAGTTTTTTTACTAAAGAATGGTGCAGTAGTGAATAATTTGCAATGGAGTCTTGCTAATGGACCACCTCCTGTATTTCTAATAGTTCTGAATGATTATTGCTATAGTTAATTGGGGGAGCAAGATCTGTTAAACTGCCACATGGTCATTATATTTATGCAATTCCTTCATAGTAAAAGGTAATCTACCCTCTTGGAAGTAGTGCATTCCATTAGAACAGTGTGTGTTTTGAACCACATACCTTACAAAAAGGCCGTGATTTTTTTTTTTTGTGAACTGTCTTTGTGGAACTGACATATGGCCTTTAGAATAAATTGGTGAATCCAGGTTTTCAGAGGATTTTGTTGTCAAGATCTACCACTCATGCCTTCACCCTTGTGATTAAACCACTCCAACCATGGGTAAATCTTCAGTATACCACACCCAGTCACTGGTTATTGCT
Source organism: Protopterus annectens (assembly GCF_019279795.1). Taxonomy (NCBI): domain Eukaryota; kingdom Metazoa; phylum Chordata; order Ceratodontiformes; family Protopteridae; genus Protopterus; species Protopterus annectens. The sequence continues at coordinate 1,068,667,713 of NC_056744.1, read as the reverse complement.
ATAATGTCCACCCTTAAATACAGATTGTAGTCATACTATTAGAAATGTACAAAAAAATCCAAAGCGAACTTCAAAGCTGAGGGTATACAAACTTTAATATCACAAAGCAACTAAAAAAATAATTGAATAAAATAAACAAGGAAGTAAGCACTTTCGCAGTCAACAGGCTACTTCTTCAGACCAAATGACACACTACATCTGAAACCAATTATATACAACTCACTTACCAATTAATCATTTAAAGTCCTTACTTAAATAAATCATGTACCCGCAGTGGTGGTGCTGCGGTAGCATTGTCGCCTCACAGTAAGATGCTGTCCGGTTCAATTCTCAGCTAGAGCGTCTTCTGAGTGAAGACATGCGTGAATGGACGTACCTTCGTTGAAGGTTGTGCATCAGGGCTGGTAACTCAACACGTAAAAATCAACTACCAATCATTAGCGGACCGGAGTTCCGCTGTGGCGACCCCTAACCGGGAAAAACCAAAAGGCACAACAACAACTTAAATAAATCATGTCCAACTTTAAAAAGTGACAAAGCATCTGTTCAAAATGTGTAAAAAATATATAAAAAGTATATGAAAAATGCATATTTAATCATAAAATTTCACAGGCACATTAATAAATGCACAAACAAATACACCCATTAGTGTAAGAGTGAACGTGCTTTAAGCACAGGTTTTAAGATAATACGCTCACTTAGGCCAGGAGGCTTTTCTGCATTCAAATGCACTATCCATTCTTGCTCCCTCTTGTCTGTGAAATTCTTAAAATCACCCCCCCCAATTACATTCTAAAATCTCCAACATTGAAAATTTAAAATCATGACCAATTCCAAAGTCTGTTGCATGTACTGCTAGAGCACTTTTCATTCTATTATGTATTATGTCTTACATCATTAACATGTTCTAAAACCATTTCCCTCAAAGATCTATTCGTCTTCCCTACATAAAACCTGAAGCACTTCTCACAAAAAGCAAAGTAGACCAGATTCTTAGGGGCATGATCCACATAACAATGTCTCAATAGAAAAGCCTATTATAGGATGTGTAAATAGACTACCACTATAAATGTATCTACAAGCATTACAATGCCTACAAGAATATGTCCCCTGCTGTTGTGATGGGGGTGAGTAGCCTTCTCTCATATTCTTACAACATAGTTGTCTTTTCAAAGACAAGCTATTCCTAAAACGAAAACGTGGTGCCTCTCTAACAATTGCATTTAACCTATCATCTGTTTGTAAAATAGCCCAATTTTTCTTAACTATATCACATACAGTGCCCACATTACTACTATATGTGAGTGTCATTCTAACTTTATCCTTTTCCGTCATATCATTGTGGTCACTTGCATGTCTAACATCCCCAGAAAAATATGGTTTCCCAACTGTCTTCCTAACTAATTCCAGTTCACCAATGCATCCATCCAACTCATCTTCAGTGTAACCTCTATGTAAGAAATCTATTTCAGATCTAATAAAGCCCTCTCTAGCATATCATCATCATTGTGCAACCTCATCACCCTTAATACCTGGCCTCTCACTACATTCGTAGGTATGTGATGAGGGTGCATGCTTGTCTTATACAAGAAGGTATTTTTCCTACAAGGGAATGTCCCTGCATAACTAACTATATCAATAATCATTCAGAAGTGATCATGTAACTGTTGTTTGCTTTCATAAATCACCTGCCCCCAGCCTTTAATGCAGAGCATCAAGGTGGAATCCAAGCATATTGCCAGACTGTGACAACAAAAGCCCTCTGAAATTATGTATTTACTGATTGTATTTAAGAAATCATATTTCAGTTTTCTGAAGACAATTCACAATAAAATAATTATGGACATCTAATAAAGTACTTTGGTACAAACACATGGATACTGTCCCAGCGAAACATGCCTATGCAGTACCTTTGACTTTGAAAGAATCACACCCATGAAATGGGTGCATTGCACTTTAACAGATAATACCCTCCCAGAGAGAAAAAAAAACATATCAATAGTGTGATGATGTGAGGTAGTGCCAGCTATGCCAGAGAGTAGAGCAGTGTATGTGTAACATATGCCAGCATAGCTAGCTGGAGTTTTGTAAAGAATTATATGTCATTTGAATATCAGACTGATTTGTACAGATGTTTGTGTTAAAAATGTATTTGTAAAGTCACTTGTGTTAACAATATATCAACAGTGGGTCCTGCTGTACAGAAAAGAAATATACATGTATGTCAGACTGTATTGTTGTTAACTGTTGAAGTGTGTATATTTTAACAGAGGATACTGGAAAGGAAGGGGTTAAGCTCAGCTCAGCTTACCTTAAGAAAAATAGCCTAAGATTAAATGACTTGGTTTAGACCATAAAGATTTTATCTCACCAGCCTGAATGCAGCTAGAGACACAATGTCTGGGCTGGGATCCTGCTCTTATTGTCCTTAGTGGGAAACTAAGTGCTAAGTGCCAGAGAATGGCTTGTTAGTCTCTGCAGGACGTTTGAAAGGGTTGGAATTGTTTTACAGTCTCCACATGCTGGAATAAGCTTTAGCAAAGTCCTAGATGTGTATTGTGACACAGCTGTGCTAGATCTTGGCTCAACTTCTAGTTAGGGGGTAGTTTGGGAACCACAGAATTAGGTGACCAGATGTGATGTCATTCTGTACCCAGCACTGAAATTGTATTTAGGTACTAGTGAGAGATGTGATAGATGACACTCAGCACTCTGGTTTGGAAGTGACAAGACCACTCACCCACTTCATCTTGCCTTGCTTTAGTAAGTAACTTAACTAGGCAACAGTAATTCTTTAGTCAATTAGGAAAATATAGTGAGATTAAGTAAAAGCATTGTTGTTCTGTAGCTGTATGGGTCTTTCCATTTGTAGTATTTTGTTATATTTCCTGTGAATTGAAACTCTGGCATTTATTGTGAGTAGATATTCAGTATTTTCATGTTTTCTATTTCATTATTTATTATTAGATATTTGTATGCCTTTCATTGTGGCTGGTCTTTTAGAAAATACTTTAACCTTTGAGAGACCTGCATTTATTTGGTGGCACTGTAGCATCATGCTCCTGAAGGCCTTGCCGATTGGTTAACACTACCATTTGAATAAGTATTAATTTTACTAAAAGTAATTGGTTACCCTGATATGTGTCTTAAAGTAGCTGGCTGGTGGCAGTGAATCCACCTTATAGTCTGAGTGGAGGTGGCATAACAGGTAAATCTGTGCCAGCCTTTTCCTCAGAATGTGTGCATCAGCTACTTGGAACAGGGACACAGAGCACTAATTTCTGCAGAGAGAAAGGCAGAGTTTTATTTGGGACTTAGAGAGGGAGTCCAGCCCAGGGCTGGAGTGTGCTCCCTGAGTGCTCTTAAGGGAAACTGTGATTGGTGCATCTGAAAACACTATGTGTATCTATTTTTGTTCTAAGTGAACGTTCCCCACTGGTGTCAGTGGTGAGGATTGATGCTCCTTGATTACTGGTCCAGAGGAGGGACGTCACAAATAGTCAGTCAAAAATTATCTTTTAACTGGCATTTGCTTTTACACATCACATGACCTCATAATTGGTACCCAAATTCTGTTTACTTCTAATATCTCACTAAAGAAAATAAAAAGCATAACATCACAGTACTATATTTCAACTTGTTGCTGTAGTTAGACACATACACTGACCCTGACAAGCCATATTTTTTGACAGTTTTCATGTAATGACCATGTGTTTTCGCATGCATCATGTCTTCCCAATCCCTTCCCAATAAAGACATCCACCTTTTATACACCTCTGATGTCTGATTGTGTTGAAAGTGAAAAAAAGCAATATAATAATTTATTTCAACCCTTTGTTCTTGAACACTTATACATGTTCATCATCTTCACCATTTTGATTACTTGTAGCTACTTGGCATAATTCCTTTGCATACTTTATCTTTCTAACTGGCTCTTACATTGGTCAAATGATTATGTCAAGTCTGCCCTGGGTATTGTGAGGGGCTGCACTCCCTAAATTCCCCATAACTGATATATAACAATTCTCTGGGGTCACCATTTGTCAGGAGGGGGTGCCAAATTACACCCCCACTTGCTACAAGCAATTATTGCCCGCAGTCCCTCTTCCTCAAACTGGCCATGTCAATGAGCATTTTGCATAATTTATCTAATTGTCCTTTGTTTTCATGTACAGCCTACCCTTGCATACATACAACAATGTACAGCAAGTGGCTTTCATGTGTGAATGCCAAAAGTGGTGAAGTAAAAGCCACAATAATATACTTCACTTGCAATTACAGCACTGAAATAACAGCCACAATAATCTATTTCACGTCAAACACAGGGCACATCACCTGCCTCAGCAAATTCTATAAAAATTTTAAAAATAAAGATACAATTGCATGATCCTGTGAGCAGTGTGTACTATTACCATTGCCCACATATCTATTTGGATTCCTACAGAAAACAAGAGAATAGAATCACCACAAATGTATTTCAACTTGGAGCTTTCAGAAACTATGCTCTGTTCTCCACAATTCTCAACTAAGCCACATGAATGACCACTTTGTTGTGATCATCCTAACTGCCCTTTACCTTCCTGCAAAAACTGCCCTCCAGTAGATGATCACTTCTGGTGATCGTCTTTAATCAGCAAAAGCAGTAAAAAATAAAAAGTCACAGTAATGTACATGAAGTTGTTGCAAGATTAATTATTTTATTTTGTTTTGCCCATAATACATAGCTCACTGAAAAAATACATAAATAAATAAATAATTAAAATATCTTTAGCCATAGCTCTCATGAACCAAGCTAAAAGTTAAGAAGGGAAAAGGTCCATAATTACTGACAAGTATGAAATAGTTTTCTTCTGTTATGTACTTAGAAACAGGTCTTATATTAGCATCCATTCTTTTGAAGAATATGAAGTCTGTAACTCAGAGCAGTGTCATTATTTGTGTCAGCAATTCTCACTTAGTTAACTGAGAATAAATATACTAGGTTATAGCCAGCTCCAGCCTCAATGGACCCCTTTAAGAAACCTGCCACAGACCACACCTCAGGAATGGAACACTCTCTAGGTGATAGCAGTGTGCACACTGAAGCAGCTAAGAAAAACATATTTGCTAACCTGTTTTAGGTATAAGACAACAATAATAAGGCAAGCTGCAGGACTAATGTCTTTCCAAAACTAAAGTGATTGAATTAGATCTCTTAACAGTCTCCATCTCCCATACCTCTTAACTTCTTTGCTCAATAGTTCTAGACAAAGCCAAAAACAATGAGGGGACAAAGGCCCCAAAAAAGGGAACAATTTTTAAATACTACTTTATTTCACTTAAAAAAATAATAGAACAACAGGTTTTGCATCAACGTGTATTTTTGAACAATGAAAAATATAAACTTTAATGACAGGCATTACTGACTTAGCCTCAGGGACTTACCATAAACTTAAAAATGTTATGAGGGACAAGGCAAAATTACGAGGCATCAACCAATGGCGTAGCAAGGAATTTAGAAGTTGTACACACCAGAGCCATATTGCACTGCACTGCCTCCCCACTGTAAAAGGCATAGATTATCCCAGAGCACTGAATTACACTGTTATTGCCCCCCATACAATACACAGGCCATGACTTCTGTAGTACATTATCTTGGCAGCTACATCATACAGGCTGCCATTTGGATACAGTGCTACACTGCAGCAATTCTCTGTTGAACAGGCAAGAAGACTTCATGCAGAGTGCGAAAAGGCTCTTTGCTGTATCGTAGCAAACAGTTTCACATATGTCCGCTGACTCCAGTTCTGGCATTCAGAACCAAGTGTCTGTGACAATTCACAGCAGCCCTTCCTAAAGTTTCAATCACACCAGCGCCAGTTTTCAGCACCAAGACTGTGTGCTATATAATGATAACTAGTTCCACAGGTCCATTCACACACACAACAATATGAAGCACTAACATGTCTCCCTCCCACAACATGAAAGGTGGTCCAGAAAGTAACATTCATCCTCTGCACTCAGGCAGCCTAGACCAGCTCATGTGGAATACCCTAACACTCTACTCATGGCTACAGTAGCAACATTAATACATTTAAACCCATCAACATGAGCACCTCTGAATTCATGGACTTTAAAACAACAAACCTTGCAGTCATTCACTCTGCAGCTGATGCTATTAAGAGGTAAACCATATAAATCAATAGTATATTAGGCAAATGGCTTAAGTTAAATGCAAAGGAGTTTAGCATTGTCACATATTTCTAATCACAATGTGACAACAACTTACATTGTAGCTGACATCCCACCCCAAAATGATGTGGTGACCCGAAATCTTAACACCATTGTTGACAACTCCCTATTTTGTGACCACCATGTAGCAACAGTTGTCAGGAAATCATTCTGCCTAGTCCTGTTTAAAAATCAAGTTATCTCATCCTAGTCAAAGTTATCCTTCCTCTATAATCTACCCTAATCAGATCAGTTATACAATATAATGGCTTTCTTGTATGCAACTACTGGAACTCATCATACAGCTACAAAAACACTAGAGGGTGCTAACTAAAAATATCATTATGCTAAAGACCATTATTTACCAAGAAAAGCCTATAAATGTATCAGTATACTCTGTCTTGTATAAACCCTGGTGCTGTGATTTATGTCTACCATTCCATGCTATTGATGATTCAACCCTCCTATCCATTTGTCTACAACCCCTTTTTCTCATTTTTGCACATGATGTTGAGGTGTTATATCAACAGTGACAATCATATTAAGTTAATTTTACATGGCAGGGTGGCTAACCCTGCTGCAGTTGTTCTTACATACCACACAAACACTCACACCAGTGGGCAATTTGATGTGTCCATTCCATTTATTGCACGTCTTTAGAATGTGGGAAGAAACTGGAGTTCCCAGAGAAAACCCATGTGAACACAGGTTGGACATATAGACCCCACATAAAAGGCACCCCAGTTGAGAACTGAAACGGAAAACCTCTTGCTGTGACATGTCAATGCCATCAGCTGCAGCACTTTGCCACATACTGTGATCTCCCAGATCTCCACAAAACAAATGGCTCCACAAACGTTAAAACTAAAGGCTTGAATTTCCATCAACAAGCAAGGAAGACATGCTGGAGGGAGAAATGTATTGTGCAATGCTTTCCTCACCTCTTGAGTATGTTACATAAAAAGCAAAGTGATGTTCTTGCTTAAATTAAGGCAAACAATGACAATTAGATGGACACCCATAAATTCATCGACATCCTGACTTGTTTGTCCCTCTTGAAGATGAGGTGCCCTATGTAGGTGGGTGTTGACAAGGTATAACTCTGCCTTGTAAACCTTATGCATCAATAAATATATAAACATACAGTGACCAACAATTTCATTTTTTCTTATCACAGTAACAGGACATGGGAAGCAAACTCATGTCCTTTTACTATGCTGTATAAGCTCCTGCAGTTGGTTGCCTTTAGCAACTGATTGCTGTGCTGAGTTGGCAATCTCTAATCACATATTACTATGATCGAGACTACAGAGAACAATGCAATCCTAAGTGCCTGCAACTGATTATCCTTAGCAACCATTCACAGTGCTTTCCCAGCAATCTCTCTTGTAGTAGTCATTTGAGTAGAGACTGACAGGAATGGTAAAGTTGTTTTGCAAGTACATTTTTTTAATTGTGCTAAGAACTGAGACAAAATTGTGGGCAGTGATAACAGTAAATGCTACCCACAGCAGAATATGCAAGCTGTTTTTAAACTTTTAGCACAACTGACTTCGGGGGGGGGGGGGGTCCTGCATACTGCTCAACTTTTCCTGAAAACTTCTAAACATAGCCAAAAGTAGTGGGGAGACAAAATTAAGGAACTATTACTCTAATTCACTTAAAAAGTTAATAGAACAACAGGCTTTGCATCAATATATATATATATATATTTTTTGGAAAATAATGTCTAGCATCTTTGATTTGCCTGTGATCCTCTGTGATTTACCAAAACATAAGGGCAAAAAATGTGAGGTAAAAATCACAGATGTTTTGCAAAATCATCTACAGTTGCTCCATGTGCACCTATCAACTTCTTTGCTCAAGAATTCTCAATACAGTAAAAAATATTAAAGGATGAAAATTGGGGTAATTTTTAAATATTACTCCAATTCACTTAAAACTTTTACTAAAACAGCAGGACTGGTGTCAGCATGCTGTTTGTGAGTAATAAGAAGTATGAAACTCTACTGTCTAGCATTATAGACTTGTCTTAAAGTCATAGTGATTTACAAAAAAAAAACTTCCTTAAGAATGGGGAAGTCTGGGATGTCCTGCCAAACCAGGGTTGAAAGCACAAGACACCACACTCACCAGGCTGAATAACAATAGGGTGACAAGTTAGCTGTCTTTCTGGAGCCAGAATCCAGGATGTAACAAGGGCTCTTGGATCCCTCCAGCCTGACAAATATGATTATGACCAGGTAGTGGTCCAAGTGAGAGTGAATGACCTTAGACACTCTACGCTGTGGGACATGCAGAAGGATATGATTGTGCTAGCTATGCATGTGCTGAGGCAAAAAAGATACTGGTCTTGAATGGTATTTTGCCATCACCCAGAATGATGCCAATATTCAAAGACAAGATAATTGGCTATGTAGTTGATGTCAATGAAAGCACTCCCTCTGTTCCTGATTATAATGTCTCTCACATCTTCAGACTCACTGGCAGTTGTGGAGAAGTATCTGTATTTGTCAAGGATATCGTCACCTCATGACAGATTCCTTGGGACACTACATGTGAACTCCTAGAAGTCCAAATCACCTTACATAATACAAATTACCACTTTATAGCTAGCTATAAAACACCCTCTATTTCCCTGAGAAAAATAGCTATTTTAACACATTAGTTAAAATTCCCATTAAACCCAAGACCTTTCTACAGAGTACTTCAACTATTCATCAATAAACTGGCTGACCCACACTGCCAATGGCCAGCATGCCCAGCACTTCCTTGACATTATAAATGCTAACTGTTTTTCACAAACAGTTAACCATCCTATTAGGGGCTCCAGTACCCTGGATCTAGTCCTCACAAATATGGCAACTTCTTGGACAGTTCCATGTATATCATCATGTCTTGTTAAATCAGACCATAATTTAGTGACCTTTTCCTTTAAAACTAGTGGTGCTTCCCCTGTAAATAGCTTTGTGTTTAGAAACTTCTCAAAAGCAAGCCTTTTCGGTTACTTGATGACTTAGATAAATTGTCCAGTAATCCTCCTCTGTAGGATACTATTGCTAGAACTGTTACCTATGCCTCTGATTTCAACTCCCACTTAAACAGTTGTATTGATAAGGCAGCTCCTGTCAACACCAAATATAACGAGAAGTTTAAAAACAAACTCCTAAAGCTGAATAACCATAAATAAATTGTGCAACAAGAAAATCAAACTGCTTAATCCTTATAAGAGATCTCATTCTACCTACCTTAAGAGCACACTTAAACTAACAAAGAGCTTAAAGGGAGCATTAAGAAGCTCAAAGCTGTGTATGAACTTAAAATAGCCACTAAACCCAAAAATAACTGCAAATCTTTCTTTAACTATGTCAAGATGTTAAGCACTAACACCAATCAGTATTCAGAGCTAGTCCACAATCATTCGCTAACCCAAAGGAAATAGCTAATATCCTAGCTAACATATTTAGTGCAAATTTTACTCCACCCACAGATATAGCTATCCCACAGGTTCCGCAATCCCAGCCACACCCTTTAATTACTATGAAACAAGTTTTCTCAGCTCTTTCTAAAACTAAGAACACTTCATCCATGGGCCTGACAATGTACCAGTTTGCCTGATTATCAATTTAAAATATGTCCTTTTCGAACCCCTACTTAAACTTTTTAATCTAAGCCTCTCCACTGGTTAAATTCCTGAGATTCAGAATTAAAAAGATCAGTGACTTTAAAAATATAGGTTATCAGGACAGTCTAGCAAACTCTTCTCTATACTCAGTCTCTTACAGACTACTGAATGGAGATCTATGTCTAGCCTTTTGTGCCATGAAAGATCTAAATGCATTTGATCTCTTATTCCTTTGCAGAACTAATAGTCCATCAAATACAGGTTAAAGGAACTAAACCTTCATCAGCAGATAAGTAATATACTCTGATGTAATAGATGCATATCCCAACATATCCCTCACATCTGGAACTACATGTCAAGCAGAGTATTACCTTTGTCACCTTCAGGGTAAGCCTAGATAATTGGATGAGCAGCATCAAATTCTCTCCTAATCTATTTTGTATTGTTTTCCTTGAGGCTAGAGGGAAATTCTGAATGTTTTTTTTTTTTTTTGCTAAGCTTGAAATGTTCTGCAGACTAATTGCCTGTAAACTTACCTATAAACCTATGAACCTATCAACTTCTTTGCTCATGAATTCTCAATACATTAAGGGTGTAGGGGAAGGGAAATGTTTTGCAGAAATATTTACAGATTTTTGGCTTGGTAGATGTACTACAGAATGCACAGAAGGGAAAAGAATTTACATTCTACTCTAGGAATTTTGACACCTGGACTAGACTAGACAGATGCTATTTAAAAAATACACATGGATCTAATGATTAACTGGAAGAAGCTTTACAAGTAGTGATGCTGGCTTCTGCCCATGTTTCTTAAAAGGTAGGCTTTTGGAGAATGGATAGACAAAATGTTAAAGGAGGAACTTGGAAAGATGGACACAGAGGATGAAAACTTACAGAACATGTGGGATAAACTTAAAAGTAGGATACAGGTAATCATAAAAGAGAAGTCACAAGCTGTTTGGGAGATATGAAGGAAAAGTTTACAGTAGTGGAGAGAAGGGTCAAAGATATTCAGGGCAAGGGTAGGGGAACAGACATGAAGCACTATGAGGAACTAATGGAGGAAGTGAAACAACAAATGTAAAATTACTTAGATACTATCATGAAAGTGAGGTGACTGCTCTGAAAAGGAAATACTTTGAGAATACATAAAAAGTATGAAAATATTATCTCTGAGTTTAAGGCACAAAAATGTGTAGTTGTTGATTCCAGTTTTAAAAGAGCTGGCAACAGAAGAGAAAGTAAAGGAAATTGGGAAAATAGAAGGAATAAAGATTTGTTTATGAAAACATTTACTCAAAAGTTGGGGATGGAGAAGTTTGAGTTGAAGATGTTGAAGAATATTTGCAAGGACTAAATATGCCTAAAATAAGTGAATAAGAATGGATGGATTTGGTAGCTCCTATCTCTGATTTGGAAATAAGGCAAGCAATGCGGCATCTCAGGTTAGGGAAACCCCCAGACTTGATGGGCTTCCAAAAGAATTGTGGAAAAGGGCTGAAGAAGAAATAAGGATTTTGAAGCCCATGCTTCTGGGAGGTGAAGTACCTAAATCTTGAAAAGATGCAGTGATAATACATTCAAAAGATGGCTACTATTTAACACTCCCTGGTTCTTATAGACCAGTCTCAATATTTAACCATGACTACAAAGTCTTCATTACAATTCTAGCAAAGAGACCTGCTAAGGTAGCTGAGAAGTTGATAGACAAGAACCAATGAGGATTTGTTGAAGGAACACACATTTGATAATATAACTAGAATACCAAAAGGGAAGGTAAATGACTGGGTTTAGTAGGGCTAGATGCTGAAAAACACTCAATAGGGTGAGAAGTGGTTTTCTGATAGCCATTCTTCAGGAATTTTACTTCCCAGAGGTTTGCATGAAGTTACTTATAAAACTTATATATGGATTACTTATAAAAGCCTCCACTGCAAGGATTAAATTGAATGGGATTTTAGCAGAAGAGATAACTCTGTCAAGGGGGATTAAACAGAGATTCTCACTGCCTCCAATCATGCTTGCCTTGTATATAGAACCCTTGGAAGCAGAAAGTAAGCAATCAGAGTTAAGTGATTATAGATGGAAAGGGAAGCAAGAAGAATTTGCATTATTCACTGATGATGTAATCATGTATCTTACACAATCAGAGATGGAGACCATAAAACTATTTTCTTTTCTAAAAAAGTATAAAACCAGGGTGAGCTTTAAGATAAATGCTACCAAAACAAGAGCTATTGCAATAAATTATACACCAGTACTTGACATGGTACAGGAATACCAGTATTTGTGAGGCTATACCAAAATGTAGGTATATGGCTGATGAATAACTTGCTACAGGCAGCAAAAGAATCTTGGGAAGAAACCAAAAAGACTACGGTAAATTTAATTAAAATGGTAATTAATATTTATGGATTTGGACAGTAAGACACATGCAATTAATTTGTTTCTAGTCCTATTCATTTTATACATAGAACAGGCATATTTTTTTACACCAAACAAAGAAATATGAAAGAAAATAGACAAACAGTTCAAGAAAATTACTTGGGATGATAAAAAAGCAGGGATGTAGTGGGAAACCATGATATCTACATTGGAACAGGGGGACTAGTGATGCTTGATTTAAAGGAGTACTATTATGCAACTCAACTAAGACTTACTTACTTACTACAAGATAGAAACTACAAAGCAAAATGGAAAACAATAATACTTAGTACAATCATTAACACTCAATCCAAAAAGCCAATTAGGTTCTGGAGGTTTAGTGGAAAATAAAGGAGGAAACCAGGGACTGAGTGTTTATATAAGAAACACAATGATACAGCTTTTTAATAATAGAAAACTTAAAGAATGGGACAGCCAAATTTTACCTCTTTTTATATTTTGAAGCTAGATATACTGTGGAGGCAGGAAATATAGAGAAGTATGGAGACAGTGAAATAAGAAGCTAAGGTATGGGAACAACTGACTGCAAATACAGGATGAAAAGAATGGGGCATACTTAAACAGACGTATGGTTTACCCCAAATAGAACAACTTTTGTACCAAGGGTTAATTTTACTAGGGAATAAGAAACAACTCATAAAGGACAGGGGTCCATAACTAAAAAACTGTTGAATACATCTCACAGGTGAGGTCAGCTGGCATTAAGAAGTCTGGTCTTCTCTCAATGGTGTATGATGGGCTAAGGGAAATAAAGAGAAGTGGATGACTGGGAGGTAAGCAAAAATGGTAATGGGTGTTAAAAAGGAATTTACTGAAGAACAATGGAAGAACATTTGTTTAACCCCCAGAGTTGTAACAAAAGTGAGACATTTTAAAATATTTGGGTGGAAATCTCTGCATAAGTATTTTTATATCCCAGCAAGACTGGAGAAGGCATTTCCAGAATGAATGGGAAATGCTGAAAGTGTGAAGATGGTGAGCTTGTAACATGGGAGCACATATTTTGGAATTGTAACAATTTTAGGTGGTAAATTGGAGGACTTAAGGTATTAGAGTTTGAAAAACAGCAAATGAAGACGTAATGCTTACAAAAAATTAAATGACGTTTCTTAGTTGGGAAGATGGGAAAAGTCAAAGTATGCTAATAGGTTTATATCCCAAATATTGATTGTGGCTGAAAAGATGATAATGATAAGATGGAAATCAAGAGTGAATCAGAGGCTGTAGAGATAATTCAGGAAAAGAAGGAGATAAGATCAAAGGAAATTAAAGCAGTAGCCCAACAAGTGGGTTCTAAACAAGTGGGCTTCTTGGAGCCATGTTATGTAAGAGGAGGCAAATGTTTAAAAATGATAAAGCCAGGAATGGTCAGGCTAATGATTAGTCTGTGTTTGTATCTATATCTGATCCAATGTTTATAATTTATCCTTGTTTTTATTTAACTTTTGATATTAAAACTCACATTTTGAAGCACTGAGTCAATTATGAAACATGGGAAATATGGAATTGGAAAATATTTTTGAAGTTATGAAAGAAATTTGAAACACCACATGTTGGCAATGGCATTGTGTAAATAAGAAAAGTGGAAAAGATATTCAGGTTAGTAACAATATCACTTTCTGTGCTGGGTCACTGGTGGTAAAATGGAAAGTGTGCTATGTGTGAGGATTGCACTGAAGGATGTCAGTAATTGAAAATTAAGTTAAATAAAGGATCCTCTGAAATGAAAAAAAAAAGTATTGCACCAGTCATCAGACCTTGAACCACATCTTTATAAATCTTATCAGTGAGCATATATAGCCCTGTTAAGGTATTGTAACTGAGATAGAAACCATGTAGTTTAGCAGTCAATCTATTTTGAAACATATTTTAGTGTCTGTTTGTAAATGATTTTTCAAGTATTTTTGCCAGTAGGCAAATATTGGCAATAGGGTGGAAGTCTAAGCGGGTCTGCATCTCCCTGTGTTTCAGGGAGAGGTATACATAGTGCATGCTTAAAAAGTAAAGGAACAGATTTTGTAGTAAGGGAGAGGTTAAATATAAATGTACTCAGATGTATTGTATTGTCACAGCACATACTTCTCTTAGCTTTAGCTATTTAAGAGGACCAACAAATCAGCATGCTTTGTTACCACAGAAATGATGGCTATACTTTAGGACCTGTAGTTTTTAAATCTCTGAAAAAAATTAATATAAAAAATCTAAAACATGGTCAAAATTGTCAGTGAAAGGAATACTGATTGAAAGGTCAATGAACATATTAAAATTATGAATCCTGGGAAGCAAGGCATGTTTACAAGGCTTCTGGATTTCTAGATCGAGTGCAGAAGACAGTGAGTATGTATAGTAGCAGGGATTGTTCTTAAAGGCATTGTCCAGTGGTCATACCTTTCAACCCGTAAATGCAAGAACTTGGACAAAACCAAAAATAATGGGGGGATCAATGGCCCAAAATCAGGGGCAGATTTTATATACTGCTGTTATAAACTTAGAAAGTTATTCAAATAGCAGGTTATGTGTTATCATGCATTTTTTGAAGGAAATGAAATTTGAAACTCAAATGTACGTTCTTATTCATTGACTTCAATATTCTCAATGATTTCCCTGAAAACCACAAATTTTATGAGAACAGACAAAAAGTATAAGACAAAAATGTGGACATTCTGTGAAAATCTAGATATTTGAGATGTGTGCCTGTGGTCTAGCCTAGTGGTGTAAATAATAAATCCATCCATCCATCCATCCATCCATCCATCCATCCATCCATCCATCCATCCACCCATTTTCCAAACCAATTATTCTGATGAGGGTTGTTGCAGGTATGAATCCAGTAACTCAAAACTGGATGAATTACATACACAAACGTCTAAGACAATGAATAAGTAGACCTGTGATGAGCTCAGCTATACTGCTTTCTTCTAGACACTTAGTCAATCAAAGCCAGTATCAACTAGCATGAAGAATTCACTGATCTAAATAGTATAGATGTAGATGATACACAAAGGTCAGGTAAACTTTTCCAAATTACTATTATATCCGGTTGTGGCTTTCCTGTTTAACTCACATCAAAGTTCAGCTGATCTATTGAACCCAATTAAGTGAACAGATGATTGCTGGAAGTCTATTACTTTTTTTCTGGAGAAGAAAAATGTGTAAGGATATAAAAGCAATGTAGAAAATGGAAAGATAGTGTGGCAGTCAGCACAGAGGATTAATGGTATGAGCTGTTAATTAGCTGTTTCTTGTAGTCACATCTTTTGATTCATTCAACCACTGTTTGTCTATTTAGCTCTGAGCAAGTCACTTAATACAGTGTTCTGGGGGAAATGGAAAATTGGGCTAGGCGCATCAATGATCTCCTGGACTGCATGCCTAGTAACTACCTATGAAACAATGGTCCTGTGTTAGAAGGTTGGAAACAGGGGCACACAAACAAACATAAAACACAGGTAAAGACTTATATGGGAGGTGCTAATGGACGGGGGGGGGGATCTGACAGTGGAAGTATACATATACAAACAAAGGAAGGGCATTGGTAATGGAAAGGAATGGACAATAAACAGAAGAGGGAGGT
The DNA here is from genome assembly GCF_019279795.1 of Protopterus annectens. Lineage (NCBI taxonomy): Eukaryota > Metazoa > Chordata > Ceratodontiformes > Protopteridae > Protopterus > Protopterus annectens. The sequence continues at coordinate 1,068,651,859 of NC_056744.1, read as the reverse complement.
GACACCGGAAGAGCAATACCAAGATGGGTGGTAGGATGGGTATACCCACCCTGTTTCTGTACTGCCCACCCTGTTTCTGTACTGCCCATGGTCAGTGAATCAGTCAGTTAGTCAACACCTTGACCACCATCCCCTGCAGGCCTTGCCCAAGGTGGTGAAAGCAGAGAAGGACAACAGCATGACTCTTTAAACCACACAAGTATATTCTCTTGGTGGCTAACGTGGTCTACAATCGACTAGTCTACCAACTCCTCTACCATCTTCACCACCTCCAGCTACACAACAAACTACAAAGTCCTGGCAGTGCCACTAGAGGGGACAAAAGCATTCCCTTCCAGTGAGCCTCCTTCAAACCGAGGGATATATATAATCTTGACAAACACTGGTTCTTATATATCATTTGGTGGGCATGAAGCAATTTTATTGTTTTCTGTTAGGTTTATCCAGCTCTTTTTGTGGCCAGTCAATCACCTGAATGCTGTAAGTTAAAACAAGAAGTGCAAGTTGATTTATAGCTTGAACATTATTCCTAGATGTCAAAGCAGTTTTCAGTATTAATTTTAGTCTTCTAAAGTATTCCATACTGAGCTTTGGTCTCATTTTTTCATGCTGTCTATTTCAAGATATTGTTACACTCCTTCTTATTCCAAATCTTTTATATCACATTCCTTCCCAAGTTTTATATTTTCTTGAGTCTTCAGTTTTCCTCTTTCAAATGTTGCTTTGGCACTTTTGCTGAAACTGAATTACATTCCTATGTCATCTGAGAAGGTTTTAACAACTTGTAACTCCTCTTCCAGGTGTTTATCTGATGAACCATACAGTTTTAGGTCATCCACAAAAGTAGATGAGATATTCTTTGACTTGATGATTTTCTTGGATCAAATGGAATGTGTAACTAAGCTGTTGAGTTAACAGCTTGATGGACTGAGAGAAAGACAAAACAGTACTAGTGACAAAGAATCTCTCTAAAATATTCTATGCTGGATTTTCACACCCTGAATAGCAATTTGTCATTTGTTGTGGTTCAATTACAAAGTGGTTTGGCATTTCTTCATAGTAAGTGCTGTAAAATGTATCAATGTTTGATGGATCTTGTTCATCTGTAAGTATTCTATAATACAGGAATGAGGAATACTATCAAATGCTGCTTTTTGTAATCTATACATGCCATACTGAGGTTTCTGTTCTTTTTACATGTCTCCATTATGGCTTTGTTTAAAAAGATGATCTTTTGCTCTCTATGAATCTCTCATATTCCCTTCTATTCTATGGCCATGACTGAATTTTTATCTAAATAACCGTATACTTTATTTGCATTAATTCCTGCATATAGGTTCCATTAGTTTGGTTGACAGGGAGTTTGGTCAACATCCGTTCAACTGACTGCATTTGGTCGAATATACAGATAGCTAACAGGTGTGTGAGATCAACAATCCCCAGATAGGGGAATATGCCCTTTCCTGGGTATTGTGTGATCTTGGATTTAACATATATAATAAGCAGGGGTGGGGGTGCAAGGTGTGCTTACCCACCGTGGGATAAAACAATGTTTTAAACTTGCATGTCCCAAAGTTCTTCTCAGTACACGTTTACTAGGAAGTTGACATTTCCATTCTCAATGTACAATGGTTTACCCTCAGGATGTCAATATTTGTTATTAATCGACCAACTGAAGGCAAATCCTGTATATAACTTGTATGCTTTTGGGAGACAAGTTATTTTGGTCGATAGTTCTTTTGGTGTTCTGCAGATTCACCTTTTAGTATGAGTACTGTCTTCCCCATTGTTAGCCAGTCCAGTGTTATTTCCGGGTGTACATATAAATAGTTTTTACTCAAGGCTAAATTACAGTGCAAAGATATCAGTAACTTTAACCAAAAGTTAGGTACAGCATCTGAACCTGATGTTTTCCATTTGGAAGCCTTTCTAAGCTATAGTTCTATCTCAGTAGGAGTTATTTCATTCCATTCCAATCCATTTCTTCTATATCAGAGTATCTTAATTGCCCTTTTACTTCATTTACCCCCTAAGTCTCCTTATTGTGCTCTACTGAGTCCTTATATATATTTCTCCAGAATGCATTAATTTGCTCTATTTCTAGTGGTGTCCCAACTGTTGCTGTTTTCTTTCCTAATGCCCTGTAGAATTTCTTTGTGTCAACCCTAAACTACTTTTTTCATCCTTTCTTTATATTTATCAGTGTACCGCTTACGTTTTTCAACCTACCCAAAGATTTTTAATTTATTGTTAGAGATAGCTTAACTCAAATCCCGATCTGTTTTGATGTATTTTTGTTTTAGCTCATTCATTTTTCTAACAGTTTTTTTAGACTGATTTCCTTTTCTATAGTCTTTCAGTAATGATTGGTGTTTCCATGGTGGTGATTTATTTGCTTCTTTATTTTCCTTTACTAATTTATGCTCTCCTGGTAATACCTTCTCTGTTATTAATTTTGCCAAACCAAAATGTATTCTGTTAATTTCTGCTATATTGTGGGGATCTCCTTTATAGTTGCAATTACTTTATTAATTTGACTATTTTGACAATTTATGCCACTTTTGACAGCAGGCCTTCTCTTAAACTATTTTTTTTCCTGATAGAGAGTTTGTTCTCTGGTTTGTGTTTCCTGTTCTTTCTGCCTCTGTGTGGAAATATCTTGGCTTTGAAATGACTGTGACATTTTATTTTGTGAAACATCTTTACCGCTTTCAACATTTTACTGAATTAAAGACTGATTTTCTCTACTTCCTCTATCACTTCTTAAAGCTGTACCTCTCTTAATAAGCCACCATTCTGGAGTGGCATTTGACCCTTTGTGTTTGAGATTTCCATTCAAATCCTTCACTTCGTAACTGATCTAACACTCCACTTTCAATTTCTTCCATTTCTGTATCAAACTGCTTAATTGTCACTACATTAGACTTCTGAGATACTATTCTCTCTTTTTTTTTTTTTTTACAATCTGTCTGGGTGCCTTTGCCTATATGTATTTTTAAATATTTTTGACTTTTCTTTATAATTATTAATTAAAATTGATTCCCTTTCAGTAAAACCTGCACCGTATTAAGTTTTGCTTCTTCTTTCAGGTCTATTCCTTTCTCTATGATGTTGCAAATACCTGTGGACTTTTTTCTTTCTCTCTTAATACTTTATTTTTTTGCTTCCTTTTCCAACTCACTCAGTGTTTCCATGCCTACATATTGTTTTGTTTTTATTAGGTCAATTAATGGTCTTAAATTGGCATCTGTAATATTTTATATTTTTTCTATTTTAATGATTTTTCTCTTCTGTATTTTCCTTTGCTCTTGCAGTCTAACCCATTTTCAGGAACTCTGGGTTAGTTGCATAGAAGAAACAAAACATAACTTCTTTTTTGTCCTCAAACGTCCATTTCTCTGTTTCCAGACATCTTGCCTGGCTGATCAATTTTTCAATGACCTCCTGTAGTAGCTGGCCATCTATGCCTGCTAGTGAGCCTGTGTGGGTGTAGCACCATGTTGTGTGGCCAGTAAAGCCAAAACCAGGTGCATTAATGACCCTAGTGAAGGTGGTTTTGGGAGACCATGTACCTGGAAACATGTGGCTGGGTACTGGCCTCATATGACATGGAGGGGTGGGCAATTATGTGTTTGAATCATTTACATATCCCACTAGCTATCCACTAGCTATGTATTTCAGCTCTTAGGCATAGAATGCAGACAGGTCAAGCATCATATTGACCAGGATCTCTTGATCCTACTTTAGGCCGTGAGAACCTGCCTCTGTCCTGTACTGGTGTACCTCCAGGATGTAAAATAGATCCTAGATGACCTGACACATTGCCCCATGACATACAGACTCACAGGTGTTCCTGCATATGTGCCCACCATGAGTACCTACAACTCTCCAAGTCTCCACAAAACTGTCCAAACAGCCTGGCAAACACCCACACAAATGGCATCCCAGATTTCCTGCTGTGGCTGTTGTGTTTCATGGGGAATGGGTAAGCTTGCAAGGTATATCACAACAGAAAACATGATATGCACCACAGTTCTATGCACTATTCCATAGATCAGTGCTACCAGTCTACAGTCAGAACAGAACTAGGTTATCAGTATGGACACATTACTAACATCTAATTATACTTTGATAACTGACAATGATTTTGGGGTTGGGGGGCAGCCCAACTTAAACAGACTGCATGCTCATATTAGATGTGCCATCCCTGTAGTGATGGTCATGTGCTATGTCACCTAAAGCAATAACCTACTCATAACAGACATGGAAGAAGCCATGCAGTGCTTGCCGTCTGATCTAGTAATATGTCAGGGCTCTGTAACTACAAGCAAAAGACATCACTGTCACAATAAAGGGTGCCAGGTATGTACTGGGTCACTGACTTTGTACCAGTATAATAATAGTTGCACATTTTGCCAGATGATGCCCAGCTCGATTATGCTAACAGTATACATACTTGCTGACTAAGTATATTTACTCCGTTGATGTAATAATCCTTCCTCCCACTCTTCACATCACTGTGCTACATCTATGTGGTAAATCATAACAGTGATATAGGTGTACACAGCATGGCTAGCATGACTGACTTCTCCATGCTGTAGTGTGCAGACCATACTATGCTGAGGGAGCAATAGGGTGTGTGTGCGTGTGTGTGTGTGTGTGTGTGTGTGTGTGTGTGTGTGTCTGTGTGTAGGTGTCTGTTACTGAGTGTAATCACATTCATGAGCTATTAGGGCCGTCAGGTGGTACAGAGCTGTTCATTGCAAATCAGACCATTTGTGTTTGCACTACATGCCGTTACAAGGTATGCCCTTTTGGGCCATCAGATGGCTTTCCACATGTGACCATATTTTGGCCCACAGCTGCCCTCATGAAGGTGCCACTGCTGAACACAATACCATGTACTAGGAGCATGCAATTTACAAATAGGTATACCTTACAGTCTGTCCATATTGGAGGACTTGGTGTCCATTGAGCCTCCATTTTGAACAACACAGCATAATGACAGCACACATGCCCACATCTAAGTGATGTTATTGTCATTGGAGGGTCTAAATCTCAGTCATGCCATGGGGCAACAACATCCTTAGTGATATTTGGTCAAGCCCCTCTATCTATGAGATGTGTATGACACCTTTTCCTTGTGCACAACATCCCAGGGCATAGATTTACTGCCATCGCTGCTACATGCTGGTTGCCATTGTATGATGTAAACTTACTGTGATTCATAAAAATGTTAGCATTCGACATCTCATTGTTTATGCACATATTCCAGATTCTACTTATATCTCATTTGCATGTTGGTGCACATTTCAATTGGATCATGCATTGTTAACTACTGAGCATCATCACATTATACAGACAGCTATGAAACCTGGAAGCATATAGTAAGTACATATTATATATATAGCACTCTACTCACACATCATTGCCAGAAACTGGAACTCTCTTCCCCATTCTGTGTCCACTGCCCCCTCCACCTCCATATTCAAAAACTCCCTCAAATCACATCTCCTAAGTACCTGGTTATGCCCTTGTATCACATAACCTTACCCACACTGCTATTAACACCCCAAACTGCTCACTGAGCACCTGCCTGATCTCTGGCCCCCCTGCATGCTTGTTCATTTGAAAGTTGAACTTTTAACTGTAGAATGTTACTTGATATATTTTCTCCTCTTACCAATGTATAACTGACACTGCCATTTTACTCATTTCTATATCTTCATTTATTTGGAATGCTTTTAATAATTTCTTGTTATATTATTATGCCCATCATATATGTTGTAACCTGCTTTGTGTATATATGTTGTAACCTGTTTTGTGTATTATGCTTGCTGTACTGTTTTGTATAACTAGATGCCAGAGCGTTTCTCCCCGGGCTGTGTGTGTGTGTGTATATATATATATATATATATATATATATATATATATATATATATATATATATATATGTGTGTGTGTGTGTGTGTGTGTGTGTGTGTGTGTGCCTGTATTTGCTCTTGCATACATTACTGTGCTTTAAAATTCTCAAATGTGCATGGTATGTTCTTTTGCAGTGGCTGGTACAAAACAGAATGTAAATTTTACCAAACAGGGGACAAAGATCCTTCCAGATGCCATCCAGAGGGATGGGGCATTACTTCTGGCTCACAGGGCATCATGCAGAGAATCAGAGGCTTAGTCAGAGATTGCGACTGATATGAATGCAGTGGATGACCAAGGGAGAGTAAGGAATAAACTCCACTGATAGATCAAGGATGGAAAGCTTCAGCTCCATGGTGTACAGGGATTAATCTCTTAGTGTGGTCTAACTGCCCAAGGTTTGATTAGTGGCTCACTTGCCTGAGGTCCTGGTAGGGAGGGCTGGGCATGCCCATCGTAGGGAGAGGGTGGTTGTCTAGGCATTTGCTGTGGGGAGGTATGGTCCATAGAGGGGAGTAGTCCTCAGACATAATGTATGAACTCAAGGGAGGAGGTGGAACTGAGTATAGGTCATTACAACTCCTCAGGACATTAAGGATAATGTATGTTTCCAGAACACCCTAATGAATGGTCACAACCATTGGTGGAATAAGTCCAAAGATATTAGGAGACATAGGTAAACCCAACATAGGATGGTGGCACCTGGATGAACTAATGGTTGGCTGCATGGGAATGTAGTTTTGCATTGCAAGCAAGATACATGCCATGGGACCCACACTGCGGTATGTGGCTTAGGCAGCTCATATGTAGGCTGACTGGAGACAGATTTAGCTTCTTAGGGTAGTTATTGCCACAGTAGAGCAACTGACGTTCTGTGCCAGCAGTCTAATCAGGCTGTTCTGCGAAAGGTACAACTACAACCAGTCACTGCATTCCTTGGTACAATAGTTGTCCTCTCCTGCTCAGCCAAGACAGTCTTGGGTTTCACAATCACCATATACATTTTTTTGCCTGTGGCGTGCCAGTCACATATACTAATGCCTTTCTTCAGCTACCACACTTATATCTCAGTCATATGAGGCATTGACCGTAGGTGTACATGCCACAACAGCACAAATTTATGGTAGGGTTGGGTGACATGGCCAGAGACCCCCTCTGCTGGGATAAAGAACATTGGGTTGCTACCTCATGTAGATGATATTAAGATCTTGGCCACTGTGTGCCCATAGGTCCTATTGTAGCTTACACCAAACCTGTAACTTGGGAATTGATAACATGTCATTCTGATCCTTGTTTTCCATGTTAGACCTATGCATTTATATCATATACTTTATTTCAAAGGTTCACTACATGTTCATTTGTCTGCAGTACTATGTATACTAATAAATTTGCCTTTACTTTCAAATGTCCCAACTTACCTTAATTCAAAATATGGCATTCCACATCTCCTGGGCTCATCACTGGCATGCCGTATGTCCACCATATGGTGGGACGTGGTGGTTGTGGTGCTAGCTCATCTGTGAATTTCTCTCATTGTCCACAACCTGTGTCTGCATGTGCCCCAGTGTCATATTGTGCAGGATATATTAGGCCACAAACACATGGCAGGCCTTTGCAGCAATGTGGTGGAGTATCCCACTGATATATTAGACCACAAACATGTGACAGGCCTTTGCAGAAATGTAGTGGAGTGTGCCACCAATATATTAGGCCATAAACATATGGCAGGCCTTTGCAGCAATGTAGTGAGGTGTGCCACCAGAATTGTCTAGATAGTAAAAGCGCATCTTCATTTGTCCAAAGATGTAAAAATGATGGATGTAAGATCCATAAAAGGGAAGTCACCCCTGATCATTATTAGTAAAAAAATACGAGCACTCATAAAATCAACTAAGGCCAATTTTGAGAGAAAAATTGCCATGGATTCAAAGGACAATCATAAGGCCTTTTTCAGCTATGTTAGGAACCTGGGTGGAAACTCCCAGATATGCTCAGAATTAGTCCAAAATGATACAAAAATCACTGAACCCACAGACATTGCCAACATACTGGCAGACAGGTTCAGTGCAAACTTCACCCCCCTCTCCCCCCCTAAAGGAGAGATAACTATCCCAGCGGAGTGTAGCCTCCCAGACATCTCAAATGCGCAGGTGAAAGCTGCTCTCTCTAAAGCTAAATACACAGCATCAATGGGACCGGATGGTGTCCCCTTCTGTGTGCTACATGAGCTAAATGAGGAATTAAACCCACACATAAGGCAGCTGTTTAATCTCAGCCTTACCACAGGATACGTGCCCAAGGAGTGGCGTACGGCAACTGTGGTCCCACTCCACAAAGGCGGTGCCTCTACGGACCCTGGTAATTACCGCCCCATAAGCTTAACAAGTCTAGTCTGGAAAGCTATGGAGAGGATCATAATGGAGCTCATAAACAAAGATATAGGGGACTTGCAGACATTGGACCCGACCCAGTTTGGCTTCGTCAAGGGAAGATCATGCCTTTTGAACTTGGTCGACTTCTTCGAAACAGTCACCAAGGCCATTGATGAGGGAAAGGCAGTCCATACAGCCTACCTTGACCTTGCAAAGGCTTTCGACACAATACCTCACTTGGGTATTGTAGAAAAACTTACCAGCTTAAATGTAAACCCATATGTCACAAGATGGGTTGCAAACTGGCTTAAGGACAGAACCCACAGGGTTAGAGTTGCTGGCGTTATGTCAGACTCCAAGCCGGTCACAAGTGGTGTCCCACAGGGCTCGGTCCTTGGCCCTCTATTGTTCGGCATCTACTTCTCAGAAGTACAGGCCAACATGGGAGGACTTTGGCTGACAAAGTTTGCAGACGACTGCAAACTGGGCGCCATAGTGGAAAGTGCATCGGACACGGATATCCTTCAGAAAGGACTCACGGAAACAGATAGCTGGTGCCAGAGCCATGGCCTGAAGTTAAACGCCAAAAAATGTATAGTCATACCCTTCGGAAAAAACAAGGTAACCCCAAGCTACCATATAGGTGGCAATCCACTAAGTACAGAAGAGGTTATCAGGGACCTGGGGACCCAGGTTGACAGTGGCCTTTCTTTTGACACTCACGTTGCTAAAGTGGTTAGAAAGACCTTCTACATTGCCCACCTGATCATGAAGGGATTCACATCCAGATCTAGTGAGGTCATTGTTCTCCTGTACTCTTCACTTATCAGACCAATGATCGAGTACAATGCCCCATTCGGGATGTATCTCACCCGACATCTGCAGCAATTGGAGAGACCCCAAAAGTTCCTCACCAAAAAGATAAAGGGACTCCAAAATCTGTCATATGCTGCCAGATTGAAGAAACTCCAGCTCTATTCAGTCGCATACCGTCTGCTCAGAGGTGACATGTGCCTGACATACAAGGCCACGTCCAACCCGGAATTAATGGACATGCTCCACCTCAAAAAATCAAGCGACTTAAACTTTAGCACGGATATAAATAGGACGTGCTGGAGGGATAGATGTATCACTCAGAGACTCCCTATGCTGTGGAATAAAATCCCGGTCCATGTGAGGCAGAGCACCTTGCTGGCTCTGTTCAAGAGAAATCTTGACCTGTGGATGGGAGATCGTAGGTTTACCCTGGGAATCATCTCTGTGTCACTGCTGGACAGAGGCACAACAAACTAATGGGCACAGTATTTTTTCATATAAGGGGTGGCGTAAGCCACAAAAATTTGGGCTAGGCTTATAAATGCCTTAGGGCAGACAGCCTAGTATAAACCTATGAACCTATGAACCTATGTGTTCTTTAATGTTTCATCCATGGCAATGGGTATAACTATAGGCATTATGTGCAGGTGTCTTTGGTGAGAGTATTGATGTCTGCAACCACTGATCCAGTGGGTACCTGGCATCACCTACTTAATGTCTATGGGGTACCCATCCCAACTCTAATACATGAGATGGAATACAAGTTACTGTTATTGTGATTACCCCTAGGATTATGAATCGATGTATGCAAAATATAGACACTGTGGTCGCTTACCATGTTCCAGTTAAGAGAGTAGCATGTGTGCCTATTGAGGTACCCATGTGAATCATCTGTAGCTGGTTTCCTTATAATTCTCTGAGTGCTGTGCACTGCACCAAGTATGCTTGACTGGCAACATACTAACTGTAAGCCTCATATCATTGGTGTTATGTCCTCCTGTGTGTTTGGGACCATTATGTGCTTGGCTGCATGTTTCAGCAGGCAGTCCAGAAACTGCTACAAAATGCACCTGGCAGATGCCTGTGATATGCCTGTATGGCTCTGGAATGTGTCTGTGTCCATGATGGTCACAGCAGTTATTACCTATTTTTTGAAAGGTATAGGTATATGTCTTTTATGTGATACTTCCATTGCCAAAAACAATTTGCATAGCTCATCCACCATTTGACTATCCATACTGAATCTGCCCATGTGCTCCTTTTTGTCAGAACAGACTATAGGATGTTCATCTGAATTCACCTATGGATGTAATACATTTCATGGTACTGGATATCAGTCTGTCTCTGCTATGCTGGTAGCATGAGCAGCCTTGATATGGCATATAATAAACGGCACACTATACTTTCCTTCTGCCATGTATACAGTTATGTCCATTATAGTTCTTGGATGAAAAATGTATAACTTTGTGGATTTCCAAGTATTTTACTGTATGTGCTTTTCATGTTTTATGAATTGCTATACTTGTTGTCAAAATGACAGTAGTTTCATTTGAATACTGATTTGCATTTATTTTGCTGATTCTATACTGGGGATGCACACTCCTCTATGAATCTCTTTTGACTTTATATGAAAATAGAACATAAAATCACAGCTTGGATGCACAGTTTGTTTATAAATAGGGTGGCATCTTCTGATTCCTGTCCTGTAGGTCCATTGTTTTAGTATATTGTCTTTAAACTTCAGTAATAAATTAAAAAAAAAAATCATGCATGTCATAACCATGTTTTGTCCTATAACCAGTATAGCCACACACTTGATTCTAATATGTAGGTATTCATATTGCTTAACAAAATTTTACCACTCTGTATAATTGTTAGGTATGCTAAATCTCTGTATTGCACATAATAGTACCATAAATATAGTCCCAAGATTAAGCTTCATGCATGATATGCTTACTATTAAAATACAATGCTTGTGATGATGATAACAAAATTTCTTGGGTCAGGTTGTTGTTTGGCAGATTTTTTATGTGAATAGCTCACCCCTGTTCCATATGCTATCAATATTTAGGCAAAACATACAATTTAAATAGCAAATATTTTAATAGATATCATCTCTTGAGTTGTAAAAACACAGCTCACTCTACGTACAAAAGCAATTCCTTTGATCATTGCTATTTATAGATGTACAAAAAACAACAGAGCATGTGTTTTAATTAAAAGATGAACTAAGTCCAAATTGTTGCTCGTCTGGTCAGGATAAAACAGACAAACAGTTGTGGGTTCAGTTCAAACAGCTTTATTATATACACACACATCAGGACTGAGGCTTAGTAACTTAAACTTAAATAAACTTATAAACAGACTGACTACCTCACTCATACATGTTAACACTGGCTGTTCACTCAAAATGGCACTGCTGCCTGCACGTGCTATCTGTTTATACACACATACCCTCACTTTGAAATGCTTCTTAAAGTTACAACACATGATGTGTTCTACATCCTCCCTCTTTGAGAAATAAGTCATGCACAATGATAATGACAACAATCATTGACATGCAATTATACAGAAATAATCCTTTGACATGCAATGATACAGAACTAATGAATGTTCAACTTCAGGGACATCTGGGACATCATCAGGAATGTGACTAGGTACTGAGACATGTCCTTCAACAGGAACATCATCTGGATTGCTCTGAGATCTAGAGTCTGTATCGCAGGTATGATACTGCTATATCAGTTCAGACACTGGAAGAAGATTTCTTCTGTATTCTATACCCTCAGATTCCACTAAGTAGGATCTTGGCTTGGCACATACACCTCTCACATGACCAATCCGATCAAAACCTTTCGCTGTTTGCATCCTCACTATCTCTCATTCTTTCAATGGATAAAGAAATCTGCTCATTTTATCATAGTTTGACTTCTGAAATGAATGCTTATTGAATAGTTCGGTTTTGATTGCTCTGGTGTTTTTAGCATTAGGCACCAACAAACTGGAACTGATATGCAAGGTTGTTCTAGTTTGCCTAGATAGGAGTCTCTGTGCAGGTCAGCCAAGTAAATTGTCACTGGGTATACTTCTGAGATTAAACAAATTCAAGAAAACATTGGTATTATCATGCTTTGACCTCTCTAGTAATTGCTTTGAACTTTGTACTGCACATTCAGCTAGACTATTTGACTGTGGGTACGCAAGACTACTGGTAACATGGATAAAGTCCCACTCTTTTGCAGATCTCTGAAATAGCTGACTAGTAAACTGTGCACCATTGTCAGAAATAACTTTGAATGGACTACCATGGACTGAGAAATGACATTTCAACTTAGTAATGAAAGTACTGGATGTTAGGTTAGGTAGCAGATCAATCTCAAACCAATTTGAATAAGAGTCTATCAGCACTAAGTACTGTTAACTATTCCACTCAAATATGTCAGTGGCTGCTATCGACCAAGATAGTTCAGGAATCTGGTTTAGTTGAAGTGGCTCTTTTTGCAAATGCAGTTTAGTACTATTGCATACTGAACAAGATGAAAGTACTTTATTTATATCTTTTGACAGAGAAGGCCAAAATACTAGTCCTCTTGCCCTTCTTTTGGTAGCTTCAGAACATGGGTGGCCATGATGCAAAATCTGGATGTACTCATGTTGTAAGGAAGTAGGAATGACAACTTTAGGACCTTTGAAAATGATACCATCTTCCATCGGCATCTCATCTCTGTAAGGAAAATAAGGTTGCACTTCTGTTGGTACACAAGATTGCTTTGACGACCATTAAATAATGATGAAGTGGTTGAGCTTTGTTAGAATTAGATCAGTCTTTGCATGATCTCTTAGCTCATCAAGTCTTGTGGCAGAAAAATTATGCCCTTCCATGACACTGAAGTCAAAATTCTCTGTATCAAGCTTTTCTCTGGTATTTCTGGGTGATCTGTATAAGGTATCAGCCAGATAAAGAAGTTTACCTTTTGTATAGACCATTTTGAAGTTGTACTTTTGTAATCTAAGCATCATTGTTTGTAGTCTTGCTGGATCTGTATATGTAGGCTTCTTTAAAATAGTGACTAGAGGTTGATGATCAGTCTCAATCTGGATAGCTTGGCCATAAATATAATCATGGAACTTCGAACATGCAAAACACAATTGGCAAAAGTTCCTTCTCAGTTTGTGCATAATGCATCTCAGTTTGGGTAAGAGTTGTAGATGCATAGGCTACTGGTCTGCCCTCTTGAAGAATAATTGCACCAAGACCGAACTTTGAAGCATCACAGGAAAGAATTACTGGTTTGTGGATATCATAGTATAAGTGAACTAGAAATTTTCTGTTTCTGGTCATCAAATGCTCTCTAGAGTTGTTCCAACCATGACCAGGTAACATTTTTACATGTTAGCTCTCTTAAGAGTGCTGATAATTCACTGAAGGCTTGTATAAACTTGCACAAATAGTTAACCATACCAAGAAAATGCTGTAAGGCTTGGACATTGTCTGGAGCTGGCATCTCAAAAATAGCTGCTTGTTTGGAAGGATCTGGTCGTAAACCTGAACTGGTAAATAAATGACTTCCAAAAGTAACTTGTGGTAGCCTGAATTTACATTTCAGAGGACTGAGCTTTAGATTCACTTCATGTGCTCTTTCCAGAACTTTCCTGAGGAGTCTGTCATGCTCTGCTTTACCATTGCCTCCAATTAGTAAATCATCTACTATTATAGCACATGGTTAGCCTGAAAAAAATTGCTCTATTGCACACTGAAACACTTCACTGGCAGATTTTATGCCAAAAGGCAGTCTGAGAAATTTATATCTACCAAATGGTGTGCTGAATGTAGTCAGTAGTGAAGATCTGCAATCAAGCATTACTTGCCAAAATTGAACTCTTTACATCTAAGACAGAAAGAACAGTGGCATTTGGGATGAGGGTAGCAACTTCTCAACTGTACACATAGGATGGTGGGGTCTCTTTAATGCTTTGTTTAAGTCTCTTGGATCAATACATATTCTGATTTTATCTGAGCTTTTCTTATAAATGACTACCATGGAAGACACCTATTCAGTTGGTTCTGTAACTGAACAAAGCACCATTTTATCTAACTGGACTCTGACTCTGTCCTGCATAGCTATCAGGACTATTCTCACTAGTATGACCACTGAACTGACCTCTGGGTCTAATTTCATGGAGTACACAACGGGAAGCTTACCTAGCTTATCTTTGAAAACATCAGCATACTCTGAGAAAACAGCATTGGTAAAACTGGAACTAGGACATCTGCTTACATGATGGACTTCTTTGGTAAAAGAAAGCTGTTTCATTTTTAAACTGTCTGGAAGACCTAATAATGACTGCACAGGTCTTTTAACTTCATAAAATTGAAGTTGTAACTGTTCCCAGCTGAATAGCATGAAAGCACTACTGAGTCTTCGGTTTGAATATCTTCACCTCCGTAAGCAACAAGCTTCACACAATTGGCCAAATTAAGTTGTTCACCAGCTATTACTCTAGCAAAAGTTTCAGCTGACATAACATTACACTTTGAACCAGTGTCCACTTTGAGCTCTGTTGATTTACTATTAATCAGGACAGTACAAAACACTACATTTCCTGCCAACAAATCTACTACATTAACATTTTCACCAATCACTGATATACCATCTACATAGAAAGTAGGTTTGCAGTTTTCAATATGATCAACTTTCTTTTTTGAGTGACCTTTCTTAATAAATGAATAAGTCTTGCTTGATTTACAAAGCTTTTGAAAGTGGTTCCATTTTTTACACTTGTGGCATTGATGACCAAATGCTAAGCACTTTTCTCTTTTGGACTTGTGATTGGCACCACAATTGCTACAGTTAACAAAGAGACTTGACTTTGGTTTTGCTGCCCCACCCTTATGCTGCACTGAGCATGTCTGTTTTGTGAGCTAGTCTTAGAACTTGCTGGAAAGGTATGGGCTGTCTCAGGAAATCCCATGTACTTGGGCCTGTTTCTGTTAGTCACATGCTGCATGCTGCCTACGTTCACTCTAGAGGCTGCTGAAACCATGCTTCTATCACGTGCAAGCATATTTGTGTGCCTTTCTGTAAGCTCATGTATTTGACAAATCTCTATGGCTTTGCTCAACATTAAATCACTGTCTCAAAACAAAATATTTCTCACTGGAACATTATTAACACCACACACAAGCCTGCCTTTTATCAACTTGTCTTTCAAATCACCAAATCTGCACATTTTAACTTTGTTTCTCAAGTCATGAATGTAAGTTGCAAAAGTTTCTCCTGGTTTTTGGTCACTTGTGTAAAGTAAGTACCTCTTCAATGTAACATTTGTCCAGGGGTTACACATTTCTCTAAATTTCCATTTCAAGCACCCAGGGTACTCCATTGATTCAGCTTGTACAACAATATGGCAGTTTTCCCCTTCTCCTGCATATACTGCTGGGCATACAGAAATGAACGCTCTCTTTCAATGGCTTCTGACCCCACTAGATCAAGTAGAATAAATGCTGTCTTATGTGCATCTTTATCAGAAAAAGCTGCTTGTATGAAAATATCATATTCCTGCTTAAATACTCTCTAATTCTCTGCAATATTATGAACAAACACAAATGGACTGGGTCTGTGAAATACCTCTGCCATGCCAAGTAATAAAGACTCTTGGAATTATGTATGAACATGCACACATATACATCAGAAATTTATGCCACAAAGTTGTAATTATGCTCAACAGCACAACAGACTCTCCAAAATAACTGCACATTGCAAAATAAGGTTCCATAGCACAAGAACACTTTGAAATCATTGTACTTTTGTGAAACCACCCTAATCAGTGTAAGAAACACTTCAAAATGACTGCACTTTGTGAATGAATTATACACAGCACAAGAAATATCTTAAAATAACTGTACTTGTGAAATAACTCTGCACAGTATAAGAAACACTTTGAAATGACTGCACTTTGCGAATGAAGTATACACAGCACAAGAAACTGCTTGGATGACTGTACTTGGGAAATAACTCTGTATAGTGTAAGAAACACTTTAAAATGGCTGCATTTTGCAAATGAATTGGACAAAGCACAAGAAACTTTTTTAAAATTACTGTACTTGCGAAATAACTTTGTACAGTGTAAGAAATACCTTGAAATGACTGTACTTTGTGAATTAATTGTACTTTGCACACGGTAAATATTTTGAAATAATTGTACTGTAATAAAGCACACACTGTAAACACTTTGCACACTCTGAGATACTTCAAACAACTCTAGTTATACACTGGATAGCTTTAGTCAATGCAAATAGTAGCACATATCAAAAAACGTGGTCATTTACTAAAAAGTGCAACTGCTTTGCTTTTCCATGTTCACTTTGCACTTTTATTATACTCGTTATGCTCATTTGACTTTTATCATGCTTGTAATACTTTTCTTGTGCTCTTTTTACTTTTAACATACTCGTTACACAAATCAGAAGTAGTTCTGAATGCTGTCATAAGTATTTCGAATAACTTTATCAAATACTGTGGTTTGAAACATTTTGTTTAATCAATGTGTTTTTTGCTTTTCGTTTAATTAATAATACTTTTTGTGCTTTGCATTTGATTAATAACGCATTTTGTGATTTGCAAATGCTTTGTATTGTTTTCTTTACAAAATAAACAATTTACACAAGCTTTTTATTACTTGAAATTCATCTCTGACCTTTTTTCAATTGTTTGAGCAGGTTGGGATGAGACTTTTAGCACCATGTCATTCAGATATACCACTTCTGGTACCATATTATTCAGGCATGCTAGTTCTAAAACCATGTTGTTCAGACATCCCACTTCTGGCACCATGTCAATCGTCTGGTCAGGATAAAACAGGTGAACAGTTGTGAATTTGGTTCAAACAGCTTTATTATATACAAGTACATCAGGATTGAGGCTTAGTAACTTAAACTTAAATAAACTTATAAACAGACTGACTACCGCACTCATACATGTTAACACGCTGGCTGCTCAATCAAAATGGCACTGCTGTTCCTATGTGCTCTCTAATTTATATGCACGTGCCCTCACTTTGAAATGTTTCTTAAAGTTACAACACATGCTCTTTTCTACACAATGTCAATAGCACAAGATAAAGGAAGAGGCCTTCTGTCTCTTACATGGCAAACACAGCTAGACAGAAGAACAACAGCGCCGGCAAGTGCTGCTTATATCACTAAGAAGTTTCAATCTCTTTTCAATACAGCAGTTAACATTTGGGTACAGAACAAAACTTAAATAGCATTTCATAGAAAAAACAATATCTGTTGAGTATGAAAACAGCATCTCCTTAAATATAATGTTTTGCTTATCATCAGTTTGAGGATTATGGTACTAAACTTTAATAGAAGTCACTAGCACACGATAAAGTAAATGGAACCAGAGCAAACTCATTGTCCTTTCTACAGAAGGAAACACCAGAACAGGTGACTTACACTCTGTTTTGAAAGCAAATGAGTTGCATACTTGTGCTATGTCATAAGCAGTCATTATTATTCAATGTAACGTGGAAGATATGCGTTTTTATCAAATAGTATTATAAAAATACAATGCTGAATTATTGGTTATATGGTATTTTATATATCAATAGTTGTGAAAAGGATGTCTAAATAATAATAGCCATGGTTGTGTTATTTTGATGCTATCTTGCTTATCAAATAACTTGAGGGAATTAAAAAAAATGTTTGACAAGATAAGACCTCCTACAACTGTGTTACTTCAGTACCAATTAACTGTTTATCATGCACCCAATATATTTAGGTCTCTAAAGATGCATTGCTTAAAGTTTATTGCATCTCTGGGTGTAATACTGTCAAAACTACAGGAAGTTTACAATATAGCATTGTATAATTCTGTAGGATCTACTTGAAGCTGTTAAAGATATTCCTTTGGAACTCAGTATACCATACTTGCTCTTACTGCTACCTGCAGACCACCACAATATATGCACATTGCTTCAAATCTCACAATGCATGCTTTTTGCATGGGACTGCAACCTCACACCACTATCTGTAAATATACTACTTCTGAGGCTGGAACAAGTTGGGCAAAAAGCAATAAATATATTTCCTTTGTCTCTCACTATGTGCAATGTTGTAAATAGTATATTTAGAGAGTGAAAGTGACAGGCAGAGGTCCCATATCAGGAGGTGCACAATCCCCTGCAAAACAAAAACAAAACAAAAAAAAAACACTTTAAATTTGACAATTTGACTGCTTCACTGCTTGAACTGTAACAGAAGACGGTGTATCAGGAATCTGTGGTTTGTAGGGCAGGAATTGGTGCATCCTTGTTTGACTGAAACATACAGGATATAACAGCTTAAACCATTGGTAGTACTTAATTCCTGGTTATATGTGGAACTTTATCAGACTGTTTAACTTACTGTAAAAACAACTTTATAAAGAACATTACATGAATCTCATGATAAAATTGCACCAATTTGCTTTCTAAACGATAAAAATTAAAGAGGAATCCTTTACAAAGATCATAAATTAGCATACTAATCTTGAAGATAAATAAATAGAAGGCTAACATGAATTATGTCTTTTTTTGTACTGATTTGATCGTAGGATTCATATAAGCCTTTGTAAAGCTGTTTTTACACAATGTTATCCAGTCTGATAAAGCTCCAGGTTTAGGCAGGACATTTTCTCAGAAGAAGTTTCAGTTGTTTCCTTTTTTTGTGTGTGTGTGTTTCTCTATAGTTTGTACTGCTTACACTTTGGGCCTTGTTTTCAGTATTGTGTTTTTTTCATCTTCGATACTACAAAGGAGAGCCAACTTAATGTTCATTAAAATAATTCATCACATAATAACATTGCTATCAAATAATGCATATTATTAACAGTTACAAAATGTATATTTAGCATTCTTAATGAGTAATGCTTGAAAGGTTCATAGGTTTTGTATTTTACTGACCTAGGCACACTTTTGGATTCTCTCCTGGTAAATTTTGTCTCCCAGAAATTAAGCAACTCAGTTTTCAAACTTTAGAACTTTTGTTGAACAAGGACCTACTTGGCCAAAAATACATCTAAAATGCTATTTATTGTTTTTTTTTAATTTTCATAAATAATACTTTTGGCATAAAATGGTGATAAACAAAGATCTGGTACTGTACTTCACTCGTTCTCACTGCCCTATCCAAACCCATGGAAGTAGATCAGGCTGAGTGCTACCTTAAGGAATACTAATGCACCAGAAACAGCTCAAAACTTCTACTCTTCTTTACTTACTCATATCTGCAAATAAAAACCATCTAGTCGCACACTAATCTCTGCTGAATTAAAAGACCTTTCACATACCATCGGTAAATGGTTTACTGGATTCCTTTCCTCAAACTACTGAAATTTGTAGACACTGGCTAAACTAATAAAGAACGTAATTGGTATCCGCAGTCACAGCACTTTATATGAATGGAGACACCTCAGATCCAAGGAAAAATCAGTAAGTAGAAAACTTTCCAGCAAGAACTTGGGCTCTAATTAAATGCTATAAAGTGTAATACTGTCACATTCAGCGGATGATCCCTTCCCTCAGCACACAGCATAGACAATACTCTACTACAAAATGAAAATGTAGTTTATGATCTTGGCATGCAAGCAGATAATTCCCTCTCTTTCCATAACCATATGACATCAGTAGTCAGAAAATTATTCTATTCAGGGCAGTTAGTAGCAAAAGAAAGTTCATCTAGAGCTAAAGAAGTCACTTTTCCCATATAGTCAGTATTGATTAAGCCAATTGTTGAATACAACAGCCCCTTCAGGATGTACTTCACTAAACATTTCAAACAACTAGGAAAGACCTCTGAGATTCTTGACAAAGAAAACCACAGGCTTAAAGACCCTGAGCTACCAAGAAGGTCTGGAAGCACTGTTCCTTTATCCAGTATCTTACAAACTCTTGAGGTGGAAGAGCTTTGCCTTTCCTTCCCTTCCCTGCCATTAGAAACTCAGTTGTCCTGGATCACCTGCACCTCTTCAATTTCAGTGGCTTTCCAATCACCAGAACCAGAGACCTAAATTTTCGCTAACAGTTAAATAAAAAAATGGTAGGATGGAACTCACAGTGCCTTCCCCACCTTTGGAACAGATTAAGTAGTTCAGTTCTCTGTCATCCTTCAAATGAAGTCTGGTTGATTGAATGGGTATCTAAAATTCACATCAGGTATGACCGTACTAGTCTTCCTAGTGAAAGAGACAGTATGGTCTATGGGTGGGTACTTCTATGGTATAAATGTTCATGAGACGTAGTTGCCTTGTAATTCCTATGATGATTCCCAACTGTAACCACTTACACCCAATTCCCTCCACATGCCATCTTCCAGGCAGCAGTGTCATTTTATTATAACCCCTCACCCATTTCAGTACCATCAGCTTAAAGTTGCTGTATAGTGTTTAAATTAATAGTTCTACATAGCAAATTACATCATCAGTGAAGGTCTTTGACAAAGAAAAATTTTGCAACTCATGTAGCAGCAGAAGAAATGTTACCAAAATACCATACCAGAGCTGTAGCAACTTCACATGAAACACTGGACAGTGTCTCCATTTGTCATCCCAAACCCACAATAATGACTAAAAAGTAAATATTTCAGAGCTGAGAGAAAAAAAAAAAAAGAAAAATCCTTTGTATTGAAGACAAGATCAAAAGGTCTCCAGCAAAGAACTATTATGGAGAACATAATAACTTCTTGTTGAAGTGTCGCAGAGATCTATTAATGCATAATAGCTCCTTGCTATAGCTCCAAACAAACACTGACTGTCTGCTATTTAGGCAGCTGTGATGGCTTAAATGCTTCCAGATGATGCATCATTAAATGACTGGCACCTCTTCTAAAATAATAATCGTATCCTCTAAGAGCTTGTACCTGCGGCAATCATCTCCTTCACCATACTCCTTCTACGCATTTGCACCATGCAGATGAAGTTAATAAATTACCATTGACTTATTCTGCAGACAGATAAAATTAAACATTTATGAAACAACAGTTCAAAGGCCGCCTTTTAATCAAACACACTATGTGGAAATTGATCCTGGCAACAGTGCAGAGGGTGCTCAAACAAAAACTTTTAAAAAAATGGTCTCGTAATTAAGGCCGAACATTTACAAGATACCAAAAACAGTCTATAAAACCGCAATGAAATGATGCATTATTTTGATGTTAAAAGCAGTTGTTAAGGAGATAGTGAAGTCATAATTTTAAGGACAGTTGGTAAGGAATTAATGGATTACTGCTAAGATATAACATGTCTTGATTTATTAATATTAGTAGTAAGATGTTTACATTATTATTGTAGGCTACAATGAGTTTAGTATTTTACAGTGACAAATCTTTTACAGATATAGACACACACATGCAAGCATGTGTGAGCACAGACACACACAAACACATGCATGCACACAGTAGGGCATATGTTATTGTAAATTAAATGACTACATAACAAATGAATAATTTGTTGTATGTTCTTCTTACTGTATTTCCTCTCCTAGGTCATGTCTTTGGGCTAGCCCACCTACCCGGTTAACAAACAATAAATAATGTAAAAATATAGGCAAAATGCTTGTACTATTATAAGGCATGTCAGAAAACATTACTTATTCCCTTTACATTTTTTTTCACCTTTTTTGACAGGATTGTTCCAGCTGAGCCAGGCTGTTTTACAAAAGACACCAGGTAGAAACTCTACATTTCACATCTGACTGTCATATTAGTTGTACAGTGAATAAGCAAGATGAATATTATGACAAGATTCAACAAGTAGAACAAATTCATAAAAATGGGAAAGTGGAAAATCAAGGTTATTTATTTATCTTATCGGTTCATCATCTAACTAAAATTGTGTTAGAAAACAGAAATATTAACTGGACCAGATTCAAGAACAGCTAATTTCTGTGCTGCTATTGTATGTGTGTCACTGCATGGCACATGATAGCATGCTATTTTGTATTCATTATACAGTTATGTTGTGTAGAGCTGACAACCAAAGGCAAACAGTAGAGCATTCTAATGAAAGCATAAGCAGCTGAGTTAGTGCTAATTAACCAACCCAGGATAGCGGAGCCATTCAGGAAGCTACAAAGTAACTGTGTAGAGATGGTGTAGATCTTTTCCATGAACTCCAAAACCTATTTGAGTACAGCCACCATCACACTTAAAAAAAAAGCAATGTAAGGGGCTGCTGCTGCTGCTCTCTTGCATGTGTATGTGCAACATGCTCAAATCTATGCTGCTGGTGCTGTTGCTGATGATAGATGTCGTCCAAGGAGTAGAAGGGTGTTCAGACCCCGTATAACATGTCATGGACTGCATTATATTGAAATAGTAGAGCGATACAGGGTTGATAGGGAAGCACTACAGGAACTCTGCAACCTCTGCCACCCCCACCTCAAACTCAGGGGAAATTGAGGAGAACCTACAGCATACCAGTGGAAACTAAGGTAAGTGTAGCATTAAGAATATTAGGTACTGGTACATTCCAGAGAACTACAGGGGATATATTGAGGGTGGCACAGGCCTCATCCTCCAGAATATTTCAACAGTCTTAATGCTATGCTAGAACATGCAAGGGAGTGCATCTATTTTACACACACACCAGAGGAGAGAGCAAGAACAATGCAGAAATTTTATGCTGTAGCACATTTTGTTGAAGCTTTGAGGGCCATAGACTGCACTCACATAGAAATAAAAGCCACACCTGATCAACAGGGAAAGACAAACATCAACAGGAAGGAGGGTCCTACTAAATAAATTACCAAGTTGTCTGTAATGCCCGAGGGATCACCCTCACTGTCTAAGCAGGCAACCCAGGCAGTTACCATGATGCACACATATGGCACACCTTGCAGCTTTACACAAGGTTTGCTAGGGGTGATGTTCCACAAGGTCATCTACTGTGTGAAGCAGGTTATGCACTGGAAGTATGGCTCATGCCACCCATTAGAAATACACTCACCCACCCACAGAGGAAGGATACAACAATGCCCATTCTCAAATTAGAAACATTATGGAGCATGTGTCTGGCATGATGAAGTCATGGTTCCACTGTCCAGACACATCAGGTGGTACCCTGCAGTACAACCCAGGCACCTGTGCTGAGATTCTCACAGTCTCTGCCATATTGCACAATATCATATTTAGGAAATAGCTGCAACAGGGACAGCAAGGGCAAGGACCAAGCATTCATCCAGCACATACTGGCAAGGATTCTGAGGGAAAATATCCAGCTGCAGAGGTAGCCAGCAGACGTAGGCATGTACAATATGCCCTTGCCTTGCCTCAGAGGCAAATGACAGCACACATACTCACCAGTGAAAGAATACACATAATATCCTAATCACATGCAAATATTAAAAGTGATGCCATCCATTGTCCACAAACTTTGCTTACCCATGTAATATCTGTGTACAGAGAGCATCTGACAGAGACAGCACCAAAGCATAAGACTTGTAACTGCAGTAATGTCAAGGTAAGTGTGGAATCTGTATTATACACATTAATTTGTAAGATAAACTGCCTGCATACTGTTAGTCATAAATGTACTCAAGTGGAACCTGTGTGAGGTGTCCACCAAAGACATTCTTGGCTTATATGAATGATATCTGCAATATACAAGTATGCATTGTACACAATAACTGGCATCAAGTCGGTCACTTACCCACTATACACAAAACAGTCAGCAGGACAATTATATTAACAGTTTTATAAGTAGACCAATAAAGAGGAATGCATTATGCTAGTTTGAATGTATGACTTACAATACTAAATGAAAAAAAGCCTTCCAAAATGATTATTTAGAGAAACATCCAAAATCCTGTGATGTACTAAATATACATATAATCAACATACTGAGAAAGACTCTCTTAGCTATTCACTCGGTGCATCAGACATATATGCAACCCTAAGTCAAATCAAAATGAACAAAGGGCATGACACAGTCATCATCATTTGCACAGGGGGAGGGCAGGCAATAGGCCAAGGATGACAACAAAATTGTGAGTGTGTGTAAGAACATTCAGTAAAGCAGGAAATATATCAGGGCCACTAAGAGGAGATATATCCCAATCAACATTATGTTTTTAGCTTGCATGTGTGTGGGTCAGTATGGGCAGCTTTTGTGAAATGTGTGTGTCTGCATGAAGACAATCAAGCTCTGTGATAGCACTATGTCCTGCCATGTTGTACAGGTGTGAGCCATGCATGGTAGAGCTATAAGTGCAGTGTCGTTGCTCCCAACCACAAGAACTGCCTCTGCCAGGAGTTGAACTACCACGTCCACATCCCCATTTCAAAGTGGGATGCTACCTGAATGTGAGCTATGTCTGCTGGATGAGCTCTCTACACTATTACATCCAAAACCATGACTCCGTGTCTTACCACGTCTGGGTGTGGACACCTCAATCACTGATGGAACAGTGGAAGTAGTGCCACTATGGGAGTGGAATCTGGCACAACCTTGTTGGCTAACACCAGAATAAGTTGCGGTTCTATGGACACATGGATGCCAGCCCTCCCCCACCAGATGTTCCATCACAGACACTGCCTGATCCAGTGTGTCACTCATCCTATCCAATGAGTCACCCACGTGGTTCAGGCAGTCATGCACGTCAGAATGTGCCTCATTTAGGACTCACACAATCTCTTCTGAGGCCCTGGTGGAACATGCCTTTGCCTCCATGATGACCCTGTACATACAGCTGGTAGCATATAATGACACAACAGCATCAGGACAAGGGTGTATAGTAGCCCTCCTCCAAACACCTCTAGCAACCTTCCTGTGTGGTGCACTACCCTCACAATGGCTGCAGGCAGAATCAACCAGCTCTGCAGCTGGAGTAACCACATTACCCTGATCAATGGTGTCACTTTCAACATGTCCTATATCTGAGGCTTCAGTGGAATGGGTATGCATAGGCATACTGTCTGTGTCTGAAATAAGGCCAGTGGATGTATGAGCCACAACCTCAGTGTCAGGATGAACCTCTGCACCCCCTAACTGTGCCTCTATATTACAACCATCATCATCAGATCCTACTGATACCCTGACATCTGGTGGTACAAGTTGTACACTGCCATTGTCAGGATTACCTGTGATAATAATCAATAAACACAATCAGGAGGGAAATAGTGAGTGGAAATAATCAAAACTTGGTTCTACACACTCTTTTTAAAACTATTTCAGATGTTAAAGGAATACAATATGTTTTACTCTCTCCTTTGACTTACATCTACGTAATGGTTATTACTAATCAAATAAAGTTTGTGCTTGCTATCTGAAGGTGGTCTTTCATATTACAATTCTAATGTCTCTGGAAAAAGGGGGAGGCAGTGGAAAGGAGGTTAATAAGCAACACAATGTAAATGATACAAGGACAAGAGACTAGTGCTCTTCCCTGTCTTCCCCTTAAGAAATATTTCAGAATCAGTCAGACTGACCATCCCCCCAACACAATCTCCATTGGATTGTTCTCTACTTTAAGGCACGTGTCTTGATGTTTTCAGGTGTAGAAATATTAGCACATAAAGATGTCTAGAATGGCATTGTCTAATATATATAGCATACCTGGGATTTTTTGTACCCCTTGGTCTGTTCTCCATATCAGCACTAACAGGAGTCTATGTGAATCCCCTGCTGAGCTGTCTGGATCTCTGACAGTGGACAGGAAATGCTCATTTTCAGTCAGTAAGTGGTGGTTCCCAAGAAGGAACCCCCACTACCCTACCGTGTGCCACTGTAATCATATCAGTGGCACAGTGCCACACCTGATAATAGTTTCTGGCATGGCCGCCCACTGAATTTATGTCAGCAACCACCTGCTGCCATATGCTTTGCCAGGCAAACATACTACCTCTGCCTCTGTCAAGCAGGAAAGATCAATGGCAATGTAAGGCTTCAGTGATGACCTCGTTCTCTGCATCACTGGATGGTGCTTTCATAGGTTCATAGGTTCGTAGGTTGGTACTAAGCTATCGGCTCTAGGGCCTATACAAGCCTA
Source organism: Protopterus annectens (assembly GCF_019279795.1). Lineage (NCBI taxonomy): Eukaryota > Metazoa > Chordata > Ceratodontiformes > Protopteridae > Protopterus > Protopterus annectens. The sequence goes on along the minus strand of NC_056744.1, from coordinate 1,068,625,718 downwards.
GCCATGACAATTCTCTGGTTGTTTATACCCAAAATATTTTACTTCCCTGGACCCCTGTCTATTAGGGTGACTGACGTGATTCCCGGGGTGAATTTCCTATCTCCCATCCAATTGTCAAGGTTCCTTTTGAAGAGGGCCAAAGAGGCGCTCTGCTTGACATATATGGGCAGTCTATTCCAGAGTATGGGGAGTCTCTGGGTCAGGAACCTATCCCTCCAGCATGTCTTGTTCATTGTGACAATGAGGTTTAGTTCCCTGGAGTGTGTGGCTCTGAGGGATTGGGATTTCTTTAGGTGGAGCATGTCCAACAGCTTTCATGGAACACATGGCCTGGGTGCCATAATCCTGTATGACATGAAACAGGAAGGAAAACACATTTGTAGCACATACAGAAAGCATGCTCCTCAAACCAGCCAGTGTACCCAACCTCAACACAAAACAATTGAACACACTCATGTTAAACAATTTCAGATATTTAAGGAATATAATAATTTGCATTCTCTCCTCAGACTTACATCTAAGTAATGGTTGTTACTAATCAAAGAAAGTTTGTGCTTAACATCCCAGGTAAGCTAAGGGACCCCCCCCAAAAAAAAAAGAAACATTAGCACATTAGCGTTATATCTATTCTGTTAACATTTGTATAATGATGCCAACAGTTATGTGAATGACTGCTGGATGGCAGGATTATCAATAAGAAGGCAAAAATTCAAAATCCAACTGCCCAGACAATTTCCATCGATCTCACCACTGTTGTGGAGCTTGCCATAGGCTATCTGAGAAGACTAACACCTCTGTTAGATACACATGCACAACTCCTTGAAGTTGAAGATAAACACAGTACAGTTGTCTGCAATTAATGGTGTAATAACAATAGCATATGATAACACAGGACTGTGATGTAACTATACTAACTTGGAAAGCACAGCAGGAGCTGGCAGATGTGCAGTATACCAGCAGTGAGTTTTTAAAACTGCATACATATCAAAATTATTTTTTGATTGCATATTGAAATACATTCAAAATATGGACATGTAAGCAGTCTATGAAGAGGACAAACATACCTTATGAAATAGTCCAGTAATTTGCAAAACAATCCTCCAAGTTGCTAGCAGTGACAGTCCGTCTCTATCTAATCGGTCCCCCTTCCTTCTACTTCCATAGTTACACCATTAACTTTATATAGTGTAAATTCAGCCCTCTGGACACCATGAAGATGTAAATGAGGGGTAAAATCATTAGCAATCCTGAAAACCAAAAAAAATAGTGCAAGTAGCTACACAATTGCATGCACATGCCCTAGGACTGCAGGGAGGAGCAATGACAATTGTTAGCTGCAAATAGCTTTCAAGTGTTACTGATTGCTCTGACTACAACAAAGAATACTGAACAGACTTTTCTCTCTGAAGTGTGTGTATCATGCAGAGTAGATTTAAAATAAGAAGTGTAAGCTCATTGACAGCTATGAGAACAACCTTAACAACATTGATTTCCTTGTACTAACTGCACACTGTCCATACTCTGCTTAACATCTGTCTGAAATGCTGATCAGCTATAGTACACATTGAAACAAAGGTGCAAATAAATGGCCATGACATTGCATTTCTGTAGTTAAGACTAAAGAAGAGGAAGATGCTCAGAAACTAAACAGAAGGAATAGTCAGCAGTGTTTGCGACCTGGCATTAATATGATGTGGGCTATTGTTAGCGTAAAGTATTTGTCAATATCACATTGACCTAGACATTTAAAGCAAATGAGAAAGGAGCATTTTTTTGATCTTGTGTTGCTGGCAAAGAGGGAAAGAAACACAACTGACTGTCTGTTGTTATTGCACTGAATTGAAGGTTCAAATCCCGATAGTGTGCTTTCTGACAGAGTTGATGCATGTTTTCTGGGCATATTATCAGGCTGTAACACACACAGATCTAGGAAACGTCACAATCCTGCATTTTCATTATTATTCCCTGATATTTGTTACTACTGAAAATATTTTTTGCGTGTTCCTCATTTGCTCGTGTTTTAGTAGAGTGCACTTTGGACTGGTGCCATTTCAAAGCGGTGAACAAGAGTTTACTACCAAAGCTGTAAGAGAAGAAATTCTATACTGCACCTAAGTGTCACTGTAGCACATTGATTAAATGAAATGATTTTAAAGAAACAGGAAAGAGGATGCAGGGTTTAAATCCAGCTTGAAGCCACATGCTGCTATGAATGTCTGCAGCAGATGCAACAATGCAGCTTGTGTTGTGTTGTGTGGAATATAACTCCTTATTTAATTTTTTTTTTTTTGCCTGTAACATTTCAGAAGTGCTTAGCAGATTGCAAACAGGACTCTCAGCTGAAGGAAATATTGAACAATGTCATTTCTGTAATCATCATTAGCGCAAACAATTTTGTCACTAGCGTGCAGTGTTACTAATGAGTGAGTGATGTGCTTATCATGTATACCTTTTTCTGTAGTACAAGCCGTAAGTTCAGTGACTTTGGCTCCTTAACGGAGTTGCTCTGGGGTTCAAATTCATATAGTGTGAAAGGCAATGTGCAAATAATTACGCCAGATTTATGACTTCCTTTCATCAGAACTTCATATGCTTTTTTTTTCTGTTTCTTGTCTGCTGAGCAGTGCATAATCAAGGTTACTTGCTTAAGGAGAAAAGTGAAGCATTTTATTTGGGCAGCCTTCTGTAGCACAATAGGCTTAGCAGCAAAGCACGACCATCAGCACTCTGGATAGTACTGAGTTGAGAACATCTAGCTGCTGTGCAACTGTCTCTCTGGTGCAAGGTATAAGTCCACTGACTTTTGAGATAAAACATAGGTGATCCAGGGTTCACATCTAGCTAGCTGTTGTTTTTTTTTTTTTTTTTTTTTTTACAAAGGGTGTCAGAATTAAATTTCTAACAACACTTTGATTAGGAAGGTAACACTACATAAAAATGACTATCATAATTATGTTTATTTCAAGACCTGTCTCATTAATGCTTTGATAAATTTTTTCTAAGTAGCATATCTCAGAAATTAGTTATGAAACACAGTTGAATGTGTGTGTAACTGTTTAAGCAGGATAATTATAATAATGAATTAAAAATGCACTTGCATATCTATGATGAGCAGAATACTTAAGTTAAAATCATCTTCTCTCCTCACATAGCCCAACTCTGTGTTTAGAACAGTATGTGTAGTGAAGTATGTATGTATCGGGTCTATGTTCACACATTGAATGATAAATGAGGTTTGGTAACAAACCAAGTTGTCATGGGACATCTTCAAAAGTGTTTATAGGCTGATATATTAATGGGAGTTAAGTGGGTTGGGGAAGTGAAAGGGTTAAATGGAGGGAGGGATGATTGAGAGGAAATGAGATAAGGGTGGGGAGGGGCTTAAGGGGTTTAGACAAGTGTAGCTGGGTAAGTAATCACATTTTGGCGTGAACTTGCTAGGGCAAGTTCTTCGTCCAAGAAAACCTTTGGGTATTTTAGTGGAAAGGTAGGCTGTGGGTTAATAGCGAGGGAGTAACAATAATAGGTGGGTGCTTTATTCATAAAGGGGCTGCTTATCATTGGTTAGGTAAGGTGAATAAGCACAGGTTGTGGGAAGCTTAGTGGCAGGGAGAGAGAGTGTCACCTTTGTGGTTTTTGGGCTCTATTTGCGACAACATTTACTGGACTAAAGTATGTCTCCGTGAACTATTAGCAATGGTTTGGTGTTTGTGCTGAAGCACTAATAAACATTATTTATTGTGGGTACACTTTAAATGGGCATCATAAATGTAAATTGGCTGAAATAGTGTAGTATCTGCATGTTTCCAGGAGCTGTAATGTTATATCATCTAATTTTGAAAGACTGCGGTCCTCAACAGCATTTAGCATTAATGGGGTTGTGCAGGACACTCAGAACAATGTGTTTTCACTTGTGAACGCATGGTCAGTGTGGTTTGTTGTTGCTGTTCCAAACCCATTGTTTCGGGCGTTCAGACTCTGTCCCCAGCTAGTTGAAATGCGGCATTGTCATTTGGTCTAAAAATAAATAAATAAATAAATGAATAAATAAAATGGATAAGTAAATCTAGCATAGACAGATAGTATGTGTTCACATTGATGTGGTTCCTTGGTTCGGTTACTTGCAGCTGAGGGGTGGATCTCGTGCTGTAATCTTTACACGGGCCGGTGGACACCTGCGAGAAATGGCCTTCAAAAAAAAAAAAAAAAAAAAAAAAAAGAAATGTTTCTCAGGTTTGGTGGGTCCATAAAGCTGATAGCCATCGGTCTCGTATGTGCATTGCTCAGCTACTGGCTGATGGGGGAAAGATTGTCTGCAGGCCCTCTGGAAGGGAGTGATGGTCGGGTTTTCATGGGAAGGAAGGTGGCTTCTCTACGGAGCTTGAGTCTGTGGTGTCTGTTGTGGGTTTCGGGGCAGTTGTGAGTGGCACTTACCCTGTGCAGGCACAATGGTGCTGTGGGACTTGGACCAGTTGTGGCCTTGGTCATGAGCACGTGCTCTCCTCAGGGTGTGCTTTCGTGGTGAATTCTTGACCTGTTTTGTGGTAGCCATCAGTAGTTACATACAGTCCAGTCTAATAACCATCGGTATCTGTTTAACGGCAATTCTATGTGGGATAGTCCTGCTTGGTAATATTTGAAATGTCACAGTGGCATGTTGTCCATAGGCCTCATAACACTGCCAGAATTGCATTGTTGTAATACCTCAACCCTCAGCACAAATTGTAGAAGGTTGTAGAAAAGAGTTTTGAAATTTTTGGGTAGTGAGTGATGTTCCCAACCACTCCTTTAATCTTGAATGACATGTGTTTGGTACAGCAAAGGAGGGCTGTTTTCCATTCCTGTCTGTTGTTTTGCTTTGTCCATGCATTAATCAGGGAGAGTGACCACAGGGAAGGTTGTGCAATGGTACACTTAGAAAATGCAGAATGGCACAACAACACTCAAAGGTTCCATTCAGAACCACTGGTTCCACCTTGTTACATCCTGCTAGTGTTGCTGTCAGTTTACCTTTGGACCAATTAATCCTAGTCCTCCCTCCTAATGTCTATTTTGGGTAGAACAATTTATGCCTTCCAATCTTGTTACATACTGATTGTTTCTAAACTGGTTTAGGGTTACGCTGAGTAAGAAAGGTAGGGTTTAGCAATTGTCAACAAATGGAGGTAGGGTGTTATATAAAACAACAGGATTACCTTCTGTAGCTGTAATTGTTTTACTAAAAATGGGCATAACTTTAGACAGTTTTTAGGACTATACAGGGGTAAGAAGAAGAATGCAATGGAGAAACGGCTCTTTTTTGGACAAGAGGATTGTACAGGGGAAAGAAGAATGCAATGGAGGAAATTCAAGCCTTTCTTGTGGCTATTAATAAAAAAAATGTAAACTCACAGCAGCCCCCCTTTTACTCCTATGGGGTATTTATACTGCATGTAGGTGAAGTAAAGATGTGTTATTGTGTGTGGGTAGGTATGTGCATGTCTGTAGAGGCATGAGTGAGGCTGTATGTACATGAATGGGTGTTTCTGCTTTGGGTTATGGAAAGAATATAATTTCTGGATGTGTGGGTGTGTGTACCATTCTGAATATCCATGCTACCGCAAGCTATTCTATTAACCTTTTAAGTTTGTAAGAGGAATATTTAAAATACTACCTGACTGTATTTTGTAAGCTGCTAGTCAGCTATTATTAGGTTTGTGGCATTAGTGTGCCTCATTTGCAGATGGAAGATTAAGAGCTAAACAGATGGTTTTACAATGTAAGTTAGCTTGGTTTATACAGGGCACTAATTGATGTGGTCTGGAATTGCAAGATTACCCTGGTTGTGTATACTAGTTTTAACATACTCGACTGGTGGTTAAATTTATCTAATTTATCTTGGATATTTGATAGGGTCATTGGAAGCATAGCTTCAGTTGTGGATGCTTTGTCGTAGGTGTGAGTGGTGGTGGTACATTCCTTCCTGGGTTGGCAGGATAGGTTGTCCTTGAAGATGTCTTGGAATGTGTGTTATGTATTTTGGATGATTTACATGTCTCTTTCTTTCTTGCAGATGCAGTCTTGGAGTGCTGTGGCTATAATTTGGAATAGGTGGGTATAAGGTGGATCTTGCTATTTACATATTAGAGGGTTTAATTTTGTCCTTTTCTTTATAGATGGTGGTATGCCGAGTACCAGTTTTGGTGATACACAGTGAATTTGCAGATGATGGAAGCAGTGGTGATCGAGGAGGTTACATATGGGGTACTTAATAGCTTTAATCTTTAAATCAACACAGTGACCAGTATAAAAAAAAAAGTGTCATTTTATGAGGAATAGACCAAAAATATGAGACAAAAACCTAGATATTCTGCAAAATCTGTACAATGGAGAGGTAAGGTTGAGAGATGTGGATACATTGGGGGAGTTTTGGTGGCCTGGTAGGTGTTCCTTTAGATGGGGAGCACAAGTGGGCATCAGTACTGAGTAAAGTAAGTAGATTTCTAAGTTGTTGAGTTTTGGTAGAGGATTTACACTTCTAGGCAGAAAAGGACAGGCATTTGAGTTTGTGATCTCAGGGTTAATTGACTGTACAATCTATTAACCGTTCAGTAGGTTAGATCAATATTTGAAACTTGTCCCTGCTTTTAGGCCTTTGCATTCGATACTAAAAGGGAGCACAGTCAATGGCCATTGGTATGAGTTTGGGTTTCTACAGTGGGTTGGATGAGGTTACAGGTGCAATATTTTATTTAGTGCTCATAAAGGCAGTCAAGGTGGACAGGGCTCAGGTAGGTGGAAGGGAGTTACAGCACTGTTAGTATTATAAGAAGTTATTAGGTTACTGGCTTGGGGTTGATTACAAGCTAGACAAGTTCTGCTCTTATTTTGCAGGTGGCTTGTCATTCTTGTTTAAGGGGGCTGGTTCCATACTTTGGTGCACAGTTTGGGAAACACCTGATGGGGGTGATAGGGGTCCTTGCCAGTGCCTCCACATTAATTATTGGTATGTGTGCACAAAAAATTAACTGTTTTCTTTTCTTTGCAGATTTCAGACATGCAGAGGGCATCATGTGGTGGCTTGAAAAAGGGGATCTGAACATGAAGGTGTTAGGATGGCTGTTCTTGCCTCTGGAGTGGGACACAATGTTGGTCAAAGTAATTACCTTATTAAGGCATGTCAGAGCTCCGGGTTCAATTAGTGCAAGTGAAGAGGTAGGTAGGGGGCTGGGAAAACTATTGGGGATGATTTATGGGGACTGTGGGGATCATGCGGGGATTGGTAGAGTTACAGCATGCAGAGGAGCACAGGAACTTAGGAGGTAAAAATGTTATGGCTCTTGCAGGAGAGTAAGTCCACCCTTGCTTTTTGGAGTTTAGAACCTTAGGGTGGTTGTCTATTTTCATCCAGTTGTCTGAACCGTATTTGGGGAAGGGCTGATGGAGGTATTGACAGGTGTTGGAGTTTGTTTCTAACGAGTGTTATTTCGGGGTAACAAATTTGTTCATTGAGTAGCTAGTGTTAAAGGTACATACCAAGTTAAGGCTTTAGAGTAGCATAAAGATCATTTTACTTGTGGTTTGGGTGAATTTTGTGTTTAGGGTTTTGAAGCAGAGTGGTTAGGTGGCTGTGCTGGGGTAATTATGAAATTGGGGTGGCTGTGCTGGGGTAATTTTGAAATTGGGGCACAGTTAAAGGGGAGTTAGAAGGTTCTGAAGGAAGCTTGGTTGTAGGCTATGGCAGTGGTAGGCCAGGTCTTAATTACAGTGGTATAGGTAACATAGGGTGGGAGAGTTCAGGTGAAAGGCCAGGGACAAACAGGGGTTAAGAATGGTTTGGTAATCAATGAATTGGGGGTGTTTATGGCTGGGCACATGGAGTATGTCATTGCTGAGCATAAGTGAGTTTTCAGGAACTAGGTTAAGGGGTGCTAGTTTTGACATCTGTTGGAGTTAGACTATTCCCTGCGGTAATTGAGTTATTGCACATCCAGAACTGGATAGTTGGTGGCTTAAGGTGATATGTTACAATTGACAGAGTATGGGTGTGAGACTTGATATTAGCTTTGACTGGGTGTCGATTGGTTGGCAAAGGCGAGGTTTGGTCATTAGGTGCTATGCTTCTATATGGCCATCTGGAGAGATGGCAGGATTGCTCTTAAACTTTATTCTCTAAGGCTGGTTAAGATGGTAGGCAATTGCCCTTATGGGGTTTCACATGGCTTTGGGTAACGTTTGGATGTCGGCTACGGTAGGCAATGTCTTGGGCCTCACTACAAAGTTAACACTATTAGTGGGAATAAGGGAGGCCTTGGTTAATATACAGAAGTAAGCACAGGTATGGTTATTTAGTATGGCAAAAGGATCATTGCTTTAACATTTAAACAAGTGGTTATTTTGGTGTGGATAAAGATGGGTTTTGAGGGTTGTTGATAAGGATCTGGTTGGGGTTTTGAGAAAATAGATGCACCAAATGAGGTTTGACTGAGCCACTCATCTCTTTATGGGTGGTTAGGTTGACAGCCTGGTAGGAGTGAGGGGGAACAGCCTGGTCAGGCTGGTTGGTGGAGGAGTGACAGGCTTGCCCTCTTCTGTTCCCCCTCCGGTGTGTGGAGGTTTATTCCAAGGATTTGTGGAAAGGAAATGAGCAGCTGGAGGAAGTTTGCTGAATAGGTAAGCAAATGGAGGTAAGGATGCTGCTTATCTGGCTGGCAATTTGGTAATTTGATGAATGGTTTATGAAGTGAGATGGGACGCTGCTTCATAAGTATAGTAAGCGAGCAAAGGTATGGATGCTGCTTACTGGGCAGGATGAGTAGGTACGCTGTCCTGATTAACATTACAAGGTGATGATAATACCCCACATTATGGGTCAGCCCGACTCCGACTTCCACGGGGTGACGATAATACCCTGCCATTTTGGGTCTGCTCGACCCTGACTTTCATGGGGTGACAATAAAACTCCACCATTACAGGTCAACCCGACCCCTACTTTCACGGGGTGCTGATAGTACCCCATAATTATGTGTCAGCCTGACCCCGACTTTCACAGGGTGATGATAGTATCCCCCTATTAAGGGTCAGCTCAACCCCATCTTTCATGGGGTGATGAAAATACCCCCCCATTATGGGTCAGCCCGACACCAACTTTCACGGGGTGACATAATACCCCCCATTACGAGTCAGCCTGAAGCTGACTTTCAGGGAGAGATGATAATACCCCCCCATTATGGGTCAGCCTAATGCAGACTTTCAGAGGGTGATGATAATACCCCGCATTATGAGACAGCCCGATGCCGACTTTCACTGGGTGATGGTAATACCACCCCATTACAGGTCAGCCTGACCCCGACTTTCATGGGGTGATGATAATACCCCCCATTACAGATCAGCCTGATGCCGACTTTCACGGGGTGATGATAATACCCCCCATTACAGGTCAGCCCGAACCCGACTTTCATGGGGTGATGATAATACCCCATTACGGGTCAGCCTTATGCCGACTTTCACGGTGTGACGATAATACCCCCCCATTACAGGTCAGCCCGACACTGACTTTCACGAGGTGACGATAATACCCCCCATTATGGGTCAGCCCGATGCCGGCTTTCACGGAGTGATGATAATACCCCCCCCCAATTATGGGTCAGCCCGACTCTGACTTTCACAGGGTGATGATAATACCCCCTCATTACGGGTCAGCCCGACCCCAACTTTCACGGGGTGATGATAAAACCCCACCATTATGGGTCAATCCGACCCTGACTTGCATGGGGTGAAGATAATATCCCTTAATAACGTGTCAGCCCGACCCCGACTTTCACAGGGTGATAATAATACCCCCCCATTAAGGGTCAGCCCAACCCCGACTTTGACGGGGTGACAATAATACCCCCCATTACAGTGCAGCCCGATATCGACTTTCACGGGGTGATGATAATACCCCCATTATGAGTCAGCCTGATGCCGACTTTCATGGGGTGACGATAATACCCCCTTTACCGGTCAATCCGACCCCGACTTTCATGGGGTAACAATAATACCCCACTAGTTACGAGGCAGCCCGATGCTGACTTTCACGGGTTGATGATAATACCCCCATTATGGGTCAGCCCGATGCAGACTTTCATGGGGTGACGATAATACCTCCCCATTACAGGTCAGCGCAATGCCAACTTTTATGGGGAGATGATAATACCCCCAATTATGGGTCAGCCCGATGCCGACTTTCGCGGGGTGACGATAATACCCCCCCCAGTTATGGGTCAGCCTGACTCTGACTTTCATGGGGTGATGATAATACCCCCTCATTATGGGTCAGCCTGACCCTGACGTTGACGGGGTGACGATAAAACCTCACCATTATGGGTCAACCTGACCCTGACTTTTATGGGGTGATGATAATACCCCTTAATTACATGTCAGCCCAAACCCCACTTTCACAGGGTAATGATAATACCCCCCATAAGGGTCAGCCCAACACCGACTTTCACGGGGTGATGATAATACCATCCCATTACGGGTCAGCCCGACCCAGACTTTCACGGGGTGAGAAAAAAAACCCATTACGGGTCAGCCCGATGCCGACTTTCATGGGGTGATGATAATACCCCCCATTATGGGTCAGCCCAGCCTTGACTTTCACGTTAGCCCGACCCCGACATTCACGGGGTGATGATAATACCCCATATTACTGGTCAGCCAGATGCCGACTTTCATGGGGTGATGATAATACCACCCATTATGGGTCAGCCTGACACTGACTTTCACAGGGTGACGATAATACCCCCATTACAAGCCAACCCGATGCCGACTTTCACAGGGTGGCGATAAGACCCCCCATTATTGGTCAGCCCGACATCGACCTTCACGGGGTGAAGCTAATACCCCCAATTATGGGTCAGCCCGACCCCGACTTTCACGGAGTGATGATAATACCCCCAAATTATGGGTCAGCCCGATGCCGACTTTCACAGGGTGACGATAATACCTCCCCACTATGGGTCAGCCCGATGCCAACTTTCATGTGGTGATAATACCCCCCATTACAGGACAGCCCAATGCTGACTTTCATGGGGTGATGATAATACCCCCCATTATCGGTCAGCCCAACTCTGACTTTCACAGGGTGACGATAATACCCCCTATTACGGGTCAGCCCGACCCCGACTTTCATGGGGTGACAATAATACCCCCATTATGGGTCAGCCCGATGCTGACTTTCATGGGGTGAAGATAATGCCCCCCATTATGGGCCAGGCCAATGCCGACTTTCCACGGGGTGATGATTATACCACCCCATTATGGGTCAACCTGATGCTGACTTTCACGGGGTGATGATAATACCCCACATTACAGGTCAGCCTGATGCCGACTTTTACGGGGTGATGATAATACCCCCCATTACGGGTTAGCCCGATGCTGACTTTCACAGGGTGACAATAATACCCTTCCATTACGGGTAAGCCCAATGCCCACTTTCATGGGGTGACAATAATACCCCCCATTACGGGTCAGATCAACACCGACTTTCACGGGGTGACAATAATACCCCCCATTACGGGTCAGCTCAGCGCTGACATTTACGGGGTGATGATAATACTCCCCCATTATGGGTCAGCCCAACCCCAACTTTCACAGATGACGATAATACCCCCCATTACGAGTCAGTCCGAAGCCGACTTTCATGGCGTGACAATAATACCCCCATTACAGGTCAGCATGATGCCAACTTTCATGGGGTGACAATAATACCCCCCATTATGGGTCAGACTGATGCAGACTTTTATGGGGTGATGATAATACACCCCATTACGGGACAGCCCGATCCCGACATTCACGGGGTGATGATAATACCCCCCCATTATGGGTCAGCCCGACTTTCATGGGGTGATGATAATACCCCCATTATGGGTCAGCCCGACCTCGACATTCACGGGGTGATGATAATACCCCATTATGGGTCAGCCCGACTTTCATGGGGTGATGATAATACCCCTCATTATGGGTCAGCCTGACCCCGACTTTCACAGGGTGATAAAAATACTCCCCATTACACGTCAGCCCAACACCGACTTTCATGGGATGATGATAATACCCTCCCATTATGGGTCAGCCCGACCCAGACATTCATGGGGTGACAATAATACTCATTACAGGTCAGCCTGATGCTGACTTTCAAGGGTGATGATAATACCCTGCCATTACGGGTTGGCCCGACGTCGACTTTTAAGGGGTGACGATAACACCCCCCTCATTACGGGTCAACCCAAAGCCAACTTTCATGGGATGATGATAATAACCCCCCATTATGTGTCAGCCCAACAAAGACTTTCACAGTGTGACAATAATACTCCCATTATGGGTCAGCCCGACACCGACTTTCATGGGGTGATGATAATACCCCCCATTATGGGTCAGCCCGACCCCAACTTTCATGGGGTGATGAAAAAAACCCATTACGGGTCAGCCCATTGCTGCCTTTCACGGGGTGATGATAATACCCCCTATTACGGGTCAGCCTGACGCTGACTTACATGGGTTGATGATAATACCCTCCCCATTACAGGTCAGCTTGCCCCTGACTTTCACGTGGTGACGATAATACCCCCCATTATGAGACAGCATGACCCCGACTTTCATGGGTTAATGATAATACCCCCCATTATGGGTCAGCCCGACGTCGACTTTCATGGGGTGATGATAATATCTCCACATTATGAGTCAGCCTGATGCCGACTTTCACGGGGTGACGATTATACCCGCCCATTATGGCTTAGCCCGACGCCGACTTTCACAGTGTGACCATAATACCCCCCATTAAGGGTCAGCCTGATGCCGACTTTCACGAGGTGAGAATAATACCCCCCATTATGGGCCAGCCCAACCCCGACTTTCATGTGGTGACGATAATACCCCCATTATGGGTCAGCCTGACACCAACTTTCATGGGGGTGACGATAATACCCCATAATTACGAGTCAGCCCGACCCTGACTTTCATGGGGTGATGATAATACCCCCCAATAAGGGTCAGCCTGACCCCGACTTTCACTGGGTGACGATAACACCCCCCATTATGAGTCAGCCCGATGCCGACTTTCACGGGGTGATGATAATACCCCCATTACGGTTCAGCCCGATGCAGACTTTCATGGGGTGACGATAATACCCCTCATTATGGAACAGCCCGACACTGACTTTCACGGGGTATGATAATACCCCCCCATTACTGGTCAGCTTGACACCGACTTTCATGGGGTGATGATAATACCCCCCATTATGGGTCAGCCTGACACTGACTTTCACAGGGTGATGATAATACCCCCCATTACAGGTCAGCCCAACCCCGACTTTCACGGGGTGATGATAATACCCCCCAATTACAGGTCAGCCTGACTCCAACTTTCACAGGGTGGCGATAATACCCCCTCATTATGGGTCAGACCAACCCCGACTTTAACAGAGTGACAATAAAACCCCGCCATTATGGGTCAACACAACCCCGACTTTCACAGGGTGACGATAATACCCCTTAATTATGTGTCAGCCCGACACTGACTTTCACAGGGTGATGATAATACCCCCCCATTAAGGGTCAGCCTGACCCTGACTTTCATGGAGTGAAGATAATACCCTCCCATTATGGGTAAGCCTGACACCGACTTTCACGGGGTGACGATAATACCCCCACATTACGAGTCAGCCCGATGCCAAATTTCACGGGGTAATGATAATACCCCCTTTACGGGTCAGCCTAACCCCAACTTTCACTGGATGATGATAATACCCCCCATTACAGGACAGCCCGACTTTCATGTGGTTTCATGTGGTGATGATAATACCCCCCATTATGGGTCAGACCGTCCGCGACTTTCATGGGGTGATGATAATACCCCCCCATTATGGGTCAGCCCGACACTGACTTTCATGGGGTGACAATAATACCCCTCATTACGGGTCAGCCCGACCCTGACTTTCACAGGGTGATGATAATACCCCCCCATTAAGGGTCAGCCCAACCCCGACTTTCACGGGGTGACAATAAATCCCCACATTACAGGTCAGCCTGATGCCGACTTTCACGGGGTGATAATACCCCCCATAATGGGACAGCCCGACACCGACTTTTACCGTGTGATGATAATACCCCCCATTATGGGTCAGCTCAACCCCGACTTTCGCGGGGTGAGGATAGTACCCCCATTAAGGGCCAGCTTGACCTTAACTTTCATGGGGTGATGTTAATACCCCCCATTATGGGTCAGCCTGCCCCGACTTTTATGGAGTGACAAAAATACCCTCCATTATGGGTCAACCCAACCCCGACTTTCACATGGTGATGATAATACCTCCCCATTACCAGTCAGCCTGACACTGACTTTCACAGCTTGACAATAATACCCCCATTAAAGGTTAGCCCGATGCCGACTTTCACGGGGTGACAATAATACCCTCCCAATATGGGTCAGACTGACACGGATATTCACGGGGTGACAATAATATCATCCCATTATAGGACAGCCTGATGCCAACTTTCACGGGGTGACCATAATACCCCCCATTATGGGTCAGCCTGACCCCGACTTTCACGGCATGATGATAATACCCCTGAATTACAGGTCAGCCCAACGCCGAGTTTCACGGGGTGCCGATAATACCCACATTAGGGTTCAGACCGACCCTGACTTTCATGAGGTGATGATAATACACCCCTTTATGGGTCAGCCTGACACCAACTTTCACAGGGTGATGAAAATACCCTCCATGACAGGTCAGCCCGATGCCAAATTTCATGGGGTGATGATAATACCCCCTATTACGGGTCAGCCTGACTTCGACATTCATGGGGTGATGACAATACCCCCCATTACGGGCCAGCCCGACACCGACTTTCATGGGGTGACGATAATAGCCCCCCTTTATGGGTCAGCCCAACCCCAACTTTCATGGGGTGACTATAATACCCCCATTATGGGTCAGCCTGACCCTGACTTTCACGGGGTGAAGATAATACCTCGCCATTAAGCTGAGCACAACCACAACTTTCACGGGTTGACGATAATACCCCCATTACAGGTCAGCCCGATGTCGACTTTCAAGAATGATGATAATACCCTGCCATTATGGGTCAGCCCGACGTTGACTTTTACGGGGTGACAATAATACCCCACATTATGGGTCAGCCCGACACCGACTTTCACGGGGTGATGATAATACCCCCCATTAGGGGTCAGCCCAACCCCGACTTTCACAGGGTGATGAGAAAAACCCATTACGGGTCATCCTGACTTTAATGGGGTGACGATAATACCTCCCAATATTCATTCTCCCCTTTCAGCCTTACATTAATGGGTGAGTTTCAGATGGTAACATTCAGCCTGACTCTGACTTTCATGGGGTGATGATAATACCTCCCAATATTCATTCTCCCCTTTCAGCTTTACATTAATGGGTGAGCAAAGAGGGTATGGAAGGAATATGGTCAAGAAAGTTATTGAAGAGAGTAAGGTACATAGGCAGACTAAATATAAGCCTTGGTTAAGAAAGCAATATGATGGGACATCTACTGAGAATAGACAGGGTAGTACAACACAGGGAGACCTTAAGATTATGTTCACATATGGAAGTAACATGGGTGATATTTGTAAAATCATACGGAACAATTGGAACATTCTGACTAGCGACACCAATCTTAAAGGTATCATTGATAATAGTCCAGGTTTCCGGTATAGAAGGAACAAAAACCTTAAGGATTTTTTATGTAATGAGAAGACTTTTCATAATGACAGGTCCTTTAGAATCACTCCAGGTACAGTCCCCTGTGGAGCATGTAAGGCCTGTGCCAGCATAAATAAGGAGGTTAATTTTGAACATCCAGTGACAGGCAAAATTTTCAGCTTCAAAGGGAAGGCTACCTGCAGGACCAACAATGTAGTCTATTTGGCAGAGTGCAAAACGTGTCCAAGTTTTTATGTAGGGATGACGAACAACATGTTCAAAGTGAGAATTTTGCAGCACCTCGGTAGTATTAGGAATGGAGATTATAGCAATGCCTTATTTAGGCATGTCCAAGAATACCCTACACATAGCTTTTCATTTAGAGTTATTGTAAACATCAGGTTGAGCAATAGTGGGGGGGGGACATTAAACTGCATACAGCATTGGCTGAAACAAGATGGATAATAGAACTAATGGCACATAGACCTCCTGGGCTCAATGATGTAGTACCTGTAAAACCCACTCTTTTGAATAGGCGGGTTTATCATTGAATCTCATTGGTTGTTGCATAATTCAAATATGGTGTTTGTTGAATACTTGTTGTCTGACGAAGGGTGTAACCCGAAAGCGCTTACTTTGTGTTTTAAGGATTGTGTTTTATTAAATATTTATTGATCTACAGCAGTGTCCTGTTACTTTTCGTTTCGTTTTGGATTATTTTGTTTAAAGGATACAGGACTTTAGCACGGCGTGAGGAATTTTTTCTGTTCTTTTTTGCCAAGTACTGAGGTCATTTTCTCGAAGCTGGTAGAACTCTCTTCTTAGCTTCCTTCTTAACCATTCAGTATTCCTTCCTGATTCCTTCCTGGCCTAGTCTTTCTTTTCCATGTCCCACTTTATTCTGCACTCCTCCTTTCTTTTGATGGCTTCCGTGACTTCCTCAGTAACCTTTCTTTAAGTACCTTATTTCTATCATTGCTTGGCCACATATCTGTTTTGCAGTCATCCCACATGCTGTTTGGAGGTGCTGCTATTCTTCTTCGTCTAAGTCTGTTTCCTACTCTACTTGCCTTGGGGCAATTGAGTGCTGAGTACTTTCTTGTTCATTCTTAATTGCCTTACATTAATGGGTGAGTTTCAGATGGTAACATTCAGCATGATTTGGGGGAAGACCCCCACAGAAGTACAAGTAGATAATGCAAAGGCCAGAAATAATGCACTGGCCGGAGGTCAGGCTCGAACTTTGTACCTTGTGCATGGGAGGCAAACACCTTAACCACTTCGCTATATGGTCTCTCTCCCTCTCAGGGCAAAAAAATATATAAATCCTCTCTCTGTAAAGCTGTTTTACTGGCATACACCTTAACCACTGTACCATTTGACCTTTCAGGTGAAGTTAACGTTAAAAAAGGGGTTTTCAGCTTTATGATTCTCCTTGCATATCAGTCTAAGACTTATGGGTCAGTAGTTTCCTGGGTATATTGATGGCCCACCTCTGTGCAAACGGATGACTGTTGCTGTTCTCCTCTCTGCTGGAGCAAAGCCTGCCTGGAGACTGTTGTGAAATAGAGAGCTGAATTGGTGTGCTAGGTCATGCCTGAGCTATTTACTAGGCACCCTGGGATTCCATCGGGGTTCATAGATACTGTGTCTCTAGCTTTAGAGAGTGCAGTGACGACTTCTTCTTTTGTGATATCAGACAATGGAATCATAGTGGGGAATTTCATCAGAAGTGACCGTAGGTGATAAATGCATAAAAATTTTGTTGAATGTAAAGGTCAGCAAGTTTACTATGTCTTCTGCCTGAATATGCACTGTCTTCTTCAGCCAACTCAGCATGTTTTTGAGTGTTTCCCTTAAGAATTCTGCCCTAACTAAACATACTTTACAGTTATCCTTTGCATAGAGAGCTATTTTAGTCTCCTATTTAGCTTTTGCAGACTTGACTAGTTTCCTGATTTGTCTAATGATACTAATGTGGTATTTTTTTTCCATTGAGCACTGTCCTTCTTAGTTTTAGACATAAATCTCGGCCTTCTGTTGTACAATGTGTTCATGACTGGGATCCTGACCCTGTACCTTCAGGTATACTGAGTGTTTTTCATTGTACTCAGTGAGGATCCTGTAGCTAGCAATGATATGGTGGGAGACTTTACCAATGGTCAGTCTTGACATGGCGTAGATCAGTTTCCATGTTTCTCTTTGTCTATGTACCTTGGTGCCTAGTGGGCCTGGTGAGTAGAAGGGTGTATGACTTTATCTTTCTGTATTTGTCTTGCAACCTGACAGTTTCTTTTTTGCCAAGTACTGAGGTCATTTTCTTGAAGCTGGTAGAACTCTTCTTAGCTTCCTTCTTAATCATCCAGTATTCCTTCCTGATTCCTTCCTGGCCTAGTCTTTCTTTTCCATGTCCCACTTTATTCTGCACTCGTCCTTTCTTTTGATGGCTTCCGTGACTTCCTCAGTAACCTTTCTTTAAGTACCTTATTTCTATCATTTGCTTGGCCACATATCTGTTTTGCAATCATCCCACGTGCTGTTTGGAGGTGCTGCCATTCTTCTTCGTATAAGTCTGTTTCCTCCTCTACTTGCCTTGGGGCACTTGAGTGCTGAGTACTTTCTTATTCATTCTCCCCTTTTAATTGCCTTACATTAATGGGTGAGTTTCAGATGGTAACATTCAGCATGATTTGGGGGACGACCCCCACAGAAGTACAAGTAGATAATGCAAAGGCCAGAAATAATGTATTGGCCGGAGGTCAGGCTCGAACTTTGTACCTTGTGCATGGGAGGCAAACACCTTAACTGCTTCGCTATCTGGTCTCTCTCTCCCTCTCAGGGCAAAAAATAAATAATTCCTCCTCTCTGTAAAGCTGCTTCCAGTGGCGAGACTCAAACCTTGCACCTTATGGCTGAAAAGCATACACCGTAACCACTGTACCATTTGACCTGTCGGGTGAACATGACTTTAAAAAAAGGGGTTTTCAGCTTTATGATTCTCCTTGCATATCAGTCTAAGACTTATGGGTCAGTAGTTTCCTGGGTATATTGATGGCCCACCTCTGTGCAAACGGATGACTGTTGCTGTTCTCCACTCTGCTGGAGCAAAGCCTGCCTGGAGACTGTTGTTAAATAGAGAACTGAATTGGTGTGCTAGGTCATGCCTGAGCTATTTACTAGGCACCCTGGGATTCCATCAGGGTTCATAGATACTGTTTCTAGCTTTAGAGAGTGCAGTGACGACTTCTTTTGTGATATCAGACAATGGAATCATAGGGGGAATTTCATCAGAAGTGACCGGAGGTGATAAATGCGTAAAGATTTTGTTGAATGTAAAGGTCTGCAAGTTTACTATGTCTTCTGCTTGAATATGCACTGTCTTCTTCAGCCAACTCAGCATGTTTTTGAGTGTTTCCCTTAAGAATTCTGCCCTAACTAAAAATACTTTACAGTTATCCTTTGCATAGAGGGCTATTTTAGTCTCCTATTTAGCTTTTGCAGACTTGACTAGTTTCCTGATTTGTATGTTGATACTAATGTGGTATTTTTTTTCCATTGAGCACTCTCCTTCTTAGTTTTAGACATAAATCTCGGCCTTCTGTTGTATAGTGTGTTCATGACTGGGATCCTGTTAAATCAGCCATATGTCTGTGTTGGGCTGAATGCCCTCCCTGTACCTTCAGGTATACTGAGTGTTTCTCATTGTACTCAGTGGGGATCCTGTAGCTAGCAATGATAGGGTGGGAGACTTTACCAATGGTCAGTCTTGACATGGCGTAGATCAGTTTCCATGTTTTTCTTTGTCTATGTACCTTGGTGCCTGGTGGGCCTGGTGAGTAGAAGGGTGTATGACTTTATCTTTCTGTATTTGTCTTGCAACCTGACAGTTTCTTTTTTGCCAAGTACTGAGGTCATTTTCTCGAAGCTGGTAGAACTCTCTTCTTAGCTTCCTTCTTAACCATCCAGTATTCCTTCCTGGCCTAGTCTTTCTTTTCCATGTCCCTCTTTATTCTGCACTCCTCCTTTCTTTTGATGGCTTCTGTGACTTCCTCAGTAACCTTTCTTTAAGTACCTTATTTCTATCATTTGCTTGGCCACATATCTGTTTTGCAGTCATCCCACGTGCTGTTTGGAGGTGCTGCCATTCTTCTTCATCTAAGTCTGTTTCCTCCTCTACTTGTCTTGGGGCACTTGAGTGCTGAGTACTTTCCTGTTCATTCTCCCCTTTTAATTGCCTTACATTAATGGGTAGAGTTTCAGATGGTAACATTCAGTATGATTTGGGGGAAGACCCCCACAGAAGTACAAGTAGATAATGCAAAGGCCAGAAATAATGCATTGGCCGGAGGTCAGGCTCGAACTTTGTACCTTGTGCATGGGAGGCAAACACCTTAACTTCTTCGCTATCTCGTCTCTCTCCCTCTCACGGCAAAAAATAAATAAATCCTGATCTTTGTAAAGCTGTTTCGAGTGGCAAGACTCAAACCTTGCACCTTATGGTTGAAAGGCATACACCTTAACCACTGTATCATTTGACCTTTCAGGAGAAGGTGATTTTAAAAAAAGGGGTTTGTTCTTCAATTTTTCCCTTAGAAGTGCTCTGTTAGGAACCTAAACAGTTTACACCTTCACTAAAACGTGCAGCACTTGTTCCAAATAGCTTTTTCTTCTCAAAAAGCTCAGCACTTGTCTTATAAGCATATCCCTTGTCTTATAAGCATTCTCTTTGCAGGTCAAGCACTCCTATATTATACAAATCTCTCACTAGCAAAACCCCCCAGGAGTGCCCCCTTCCCTGCTAAGCCCACTACTTTTCTGTCTCATACCAACTCATAATTCTTTCTAGCATGTCGAAGGGTCAGATGCTGGCGTCCTCTCCTGCCCAGTTGGTGAATTTGGGAATTCTGAGACAATGTTACAATTGCCTCATGTACACGGACAACCCTCTCCTCCTCCCACGTAACACTAACACTTGTGAGAGATGCAGCTATTTAGCCAGACTGGAGGCTGAGCTCTCTCAACTCAGGACTGGCAAGACCAGGCAGGAGGAGAAGGCAACTACACACACCACAATACCAGTCTCACATAACTCAACCACACCACTGAATCAAACACATAAACTCACTAAGACATACTGGAGGCTCTGAGTAAAATTTACCTAAACAGCAGAGGCCTCCAAAGCAGACACCCAAGCAACTGCAAACTCAATACACCACACAAACAACACATAAACAACAAAATCAGTGTGCAAAGCAGTCACTGCCCTTAAGGCCAAATACAACACCAAACATACTTGTCATAGGTGACTCCATAGTCAGACACACTGACGTCCCACTCACCAGGCTGAACAAGGAGAGGGTCACGGTAAGCTGCCTATCGGGCGCTAGAATCCGCCACATAACACAAGCACTCAAGTCACTCCACGGCAAGTACAAGTATGACACAGTCATTGTCCATGCTGGTGTGAATGACCTGAGATGTACCTCCCTGGACTACATGAAAAGAGACATAGAGGAGCTCTCTGATTATGTAGCCCAGGCAGGTATGACCGTGACCCTGAGCAGTATCCTTCCTTCACCAAGAATGATGCCACAATATAGTGACAAGATGATCAGCTTTAACAATTGGCTTAATTTCTGGTGTCATTCAAAGGGGATCCAGTGCCTGTCTGCCTGGGATTACATGCTCGACAAGCCACGCCGCTTCGCAAGGGACGGCTTGCACCTGTCACCCCTGTGATTCCGGATATTGGCTAAGGCTCTTGCCACCCCCATAGTGCCTTTTTTAGGCAAGGCTCAAATTCTAAACCTACCACCCTAGAAAACAAAAACGTGAAGAAACTAAGGGTAATGCTCCTCAATGCCAGAAGTCTAAATCTCAAAATGCAAGCACTCGAGGCCCTTCTCAGTATGGAGAACATTGATGTCTGTGCTGTGACTGAAACCTGGTTCAAGGCTCCTGAGAGCACCCCGGCACTATCAGGTTTCATCTCATATCATGCGTTCCGGCCCCAAAACCCGGACCACACCACAAAAAGAGGGGGTGTATCCATATTCATCAAGGATACCCACACCTCCAGGTTGGTGGCTACGCACGAAGCATCGGAAACCATCCAGGTGCAATTAACCATAGGCAAAACTGCTCTACAATTTGTAGCATGCTACAGGCCACCCTCTCAAACTCAGGAAACCCACACAGCCTTCCTGAAGACACTGGAGGGTATAAATGTATCACCAAACACCATCATATTGGGTGACTTCAACTACCTGAATATAGACTGGGAACATTACTCAAGCCCAAACTTTCTAGCCCAAAGGTTCCTGGAGTTCATAAATTCAAATGCCATGGAACAACTAGTCACCGTGCCCACAAGAGGAGAAAATATACTAGATCTCATCATCACGAACATGGGGACAAAATGCTCCACACCGGAAGTATATCCCTCATTGGTGAGATCAGATCATAAACTAATCTCACTAGAAATCCACATCCCGCCCCCACCCCAAACAAAAAAGACCACAGTGAAGAACTTCTCTAAAGCAAACTTCACACTACTCAAGACAGGTGTGGTATCCTTCAAGGCCCCTGAGCCAATGGAAACCACAACCCAAGCTGCGGAAGCCCTTACAAATGCCTTCTATGAACACCTTCAGGACTGCATGGATCAGGCAATCCCAAATAATACCAAGACTCTTTCCACCAAGGGCAAACGTCCAGTCTGGTGGACCCCAGCCATAAACAAACTTTACAATAAGAGGAGAAAGCTATTACATGATAGAGCAAAATCCCAAAAGGGAAGGCATCTTTGATCAGCACTAGCAAGAAACTACGATCCCTCATAAAATCATCCAAGGCCAACTTTGAGAGAAAAATTGCCATAGATTCAAAAGACAATCATAAGGCCTTCTTCAGCTATGTCAGAAACCTGGGTGGAAACTCCCATATATGCTCAGAATTAGTCCAAAATGATACAAAAATCACTGAACCCACAGACATTGCCAACATACTGGCAGACAGGTTCAGCGCAAACTTCACCCCCCTCTCCTCCCCAAAAGGAGAGATAACTATCCCAACTGAGTGTAGCCTCCCAGACATCTCAAATGCGCAGGTGAAAGCTGCTCTCTCTAAAGCTAAAAACACAGCGTCAATGGGACCGGATGGGGTCCCTGGCTGTGTGCTACATGAACTTAATGAAGAACTAAACCTGCACATAAGGAAGCTGTTTAATCTTAGCCTCACCACAGGATATGTGCCCAAGGAGTGGCGTACGGCAACTGTGGTCCCACTCCACAAAGGCGGTGCCTCTACGGACCATGGTAATTACCGCCCCATAAGCTTAACAAGCCTGGTCTGCAAAGCTATGGAGAGGATCATAATGGAACTCATAAACAAGGACATATGGGACTTGCAGACCTTGGACCCAACCCAGTTTGGCTTTGTCGAGGGCAGATCTTGCCTTTTGAACTTGGTCGACTTCTTCGAAACAGTCACCAAAGCCATTGATGAGGGAAAGGCAGTCCATACAGCCTACCTTGACCTTGCAAAAGCTTTCGGCACAATACCCCACTCGGGTATTATAGAGAAACTTACCAGCTTAAATGTAAACCCATATGTCACAAGATGGGTTGCAAACTGGCTAAAGGACAGAACCCACAGGGTTAGAGTTGCTGGAGCCATGTCAGACTCAAAGCCGGTTACAAGTGGAGTCCCACAGGGCTCAGTCCTTGGCCCCCTATTGTTCGGCATCTACTTCTCAGAAGTACAGGCAAACATAGGAGGACTATGGCTGACAAAGTTTGCGGATGACTGCAAACTGGGTGCCATAGTGGATAGTACATCGGACGCAGACATCCTTCAGAGGGGTCTCACGGAAACTGATAGCTGGTGCCAGAGCCATGGCCTGAAGTTAAATGCAAAAAGTGTATAGTCATACCCTTCGGGAAAAACAAGGTAACCCCAAGCTACCATATAGGTGGCAACCCACTAAGCACAGAAGAGGTTATCAGGGACCTGGGGACCCAGGTTGACAGTGGCCTCTCGTTTGACACTCACGTTGCTAAAGTGGTTCGAAAGACCTTCTACATTGCCCACCTGATCATGAAGGGATTCACATCCAGATCAAGTGAGGTCATTGTTCCCCTGTACTCTTCACTTATCAGACCAATGATCAAGTACAATGCCCCATTCGGGATGTATCTCACCCGACACCTGCAGCAATTGGAGAGACCCCAAAAGTTCCTCACCAAAAGGATAAAGGGACTCCAAAACCTGTCATATGCTGCCAGACTGAAAAAACTCCAACTCTATTCAGTTGCATACCGTCTGCTCAGAGATGACCTGTGCCTGACATACAAGGCCATGACCAACCCGGAATTAATGGACATGCTCCACCTCAAAAAAAACAAATCCACCAAAACCACTAGAGCAAGAGACTTAAACCTTAGCATGGATATAAATAGGACGTGCTGGAGGGATAGATTTATCACCCAAAGACTCCCCATGCTGTGGAATAAAATCCCGGTCCATGTGAGGCAGAGCACCTCGCTGGCTCTGTTCAAGAGAAATCTTGACCGGTGGATGGGAGATCGTAGGTTTACCCTGGGAATCATCTCTGTGTCACTACTGGACAGAGGCAAAACAAACTAATGGGCACAGTATTTCCAACATAAGGGGCGGCGTAAGCCACATAACTTTGGGCTAGGCTTATAAATGCCCTAGGGCAGTTAGCCTAGTATAAACCTATGAACCTATGAACCTATGATTCTCCTTGCATATCAGTCTAAGACTTATGGGTCAGTAGTTTCCTGGGTATATTGATGGCCCACCTCTGTGCAAACGGATGACTGTTGCTGTTCTCCACTCTGCTGGAGCAAAGCCTGCCTGGAGACTGTTGTTAAATAGAGAACTGAATTGGTGTGCTAGGTCATGCCTGAGCTATTTACTAGGCAGCAGCAACAACACCAAATCGTAGAAAATGGAAAAAACAACTCAGCAGGATTCACCAAACACGATTTAATCTGATAGAAATCTTTTTCACTCTGACGTCTCGGCCTTCGCCTTCCAGGAGTATACAACAAGTAAAACAAACTGATCTTATATATAAGTTGAATCAATTAATTAAAGCAATCAAACAATCATCTTATTAAAAAATCAGTTACCTGAGCAACATTTTCCAGTTAAAATCCTCATTAAGCCCATTTGGATATAAAGTTTTAAACTTTAAAATGTAAACAGTTTCTTTATACAGTAACAGCTGTTTAATTTTTAACAAATCAGTATCATTATCAGATATTTGTTCTAAAATTGATGCTTTTAACAACCTTTCATCACTATTATGCATTTCAAAAAAATGTCGAGCAACAGGACTTTCTTTCTTGACATTGATTATGTCCCTAACATGTTCTAGTAGTCTCACTTTGAAAGCTCTCTTTGTTTCCCCGATATAAAATTGATGACAGGGACATTTTAGTGCATAAATAACTCTCTCTGTCTTACAACTAAAACAATTATTAACTCGAAAAGGAATATCATTTATATATTCAAAGTTAAAAGTAACAAAACTGCATGCCTTGCATTTACCACACTGGTAGGTTCCTTTGTGTCTAACTTGTTCTACCATTGTTTCTGTAGGGATACTAAATCTACTTCGTACCAAAAAGTCTTTAATATTCCTACCCCTTCTGTATGAAAATTTTAAATTTACATTTAACCATAATTTAACATCATTCAGGGTACTAAAATATTTCCAAAACATAGATACAATTTTAACTAATTCTGAGGTATAACAACCATAAGTGGTAACAAAATACATAGCCTCAGTATACATTTGTTTTTTTCGACTAAGGAAAAGTTCAGATCTTTTCTTGTGTAATGTACTTTCTTTGTTATGATTGTTAACATAGTCCCATAATTTATTAAGACTTTCATCCAAACAGGATATACTATACCCTCTCAACAAAAAAGAATTATAAACAAAATCCAATTCTTTTTTGAGTACCATTTCTTTATTACATAATCTGAAACTCCTTAACATTTCTCCATAGGGTAAAGAATTTTTAGTGTGTGGAACATGTCCACTTGTGCCATGTACATATAAAGTAGGGCCTTCAAATTTCCTATTTACAGAAGTTACTAATTTATAACCACTAGAAATGTCAATAATCACATCTAAAAAAGGAATTCGTGGGCCCATAATTAAACCATCAAAGTCCAAAGAAAATCTATTGGACTTCAAATCTGAAATAAATTGTGTGGCCATAGACTGTCCCCCCTCCACTAGAAAAATTAAATTATCTACATACCTGTAGTATTTAATGACATGTTGTTGAAAAACTTATGTTTATAAATATATTCCATCTCAAAAATCCCATAGCCAGATTTGCATACATGGGGCAAAAGAAGCCCCCATGGCTGTTCCTCGTTTCTGATGATACATAGAATGATTAAATTCAAAAAAATTATTAGTTAAGGAGAAATACAATAACTCTATAACGAACTCTGAAACAGGTGCCTGACCCAAAAACCATCTCAATGCCTCTAGTCCAAATTCATGGCTTATGTTTGTATAAAGACTTTTGACATCTACTGTCAGCCAATACATACTTTTGTTCCACTTTATATTATTAATTTTATTCAAAAAATCAAATACATCTGTTAAGAAGGAGGGTAACTTTTAACATATGCTATCAAATAGTCATGTAGGAAAATACCTATATTTCGTAAAAAATAATTATGACCTGATACTATGGGGCGACCAGAGGGTTTATTAAGATTTTTATGAATTTTAGGCAGGCAGTAAAAATATGCCATGCCACAACCCTCTGTCTGAAATTTATTATTAACATCTTTCATTTCAAAATAACCTAATCTAAAGCCCTTTTGTATCAGCTCCTTATATTGTAATATAGCCAAATGATATTTATCTACCCCACATTTTTCATAAATATTCTTATCATTAAGATGTTGCATGCACATGTCAAAATAATCCATAGTATTTAGAACAACCAACTTGTTGCCCTTATCGGCAGGTTTAAAAACAATATTATTTTTCTTGCTTAGGTCCATCAAGATTTTCCATTCATGCACTGACATGTTATATTCAATATTGCTCTTATTCAACATAAATTCTTGATACCCTATTTCTAAAGAATGATTCACCATCTTAATAAAGTTAGACACCTCATAATTAATAACTCTCGGACAAAAGTTACGTGTTGAAGGTACCTTCTCCGTATTGAGTTTAACATAGGCATTAGCTAGTTCATCCGACATACAGGTATGAAAACTTTCATTTGAGCTCGACATATCAGAATCCGAATCTACATTCTGGTTGTCAGTATTTAAGCTAAAAAAATATTTCAAATACAGTTTCCGACTAAACTTATACATATCCATTTGCATATCATGCAATCTGGATACAACAGTTGGAATAAATTTTAAACCTAAATTTAATACTGAAAGTTCTTCATTATTAAGTTCATAATTTGATAAATTTACCACATAACTGTTCAACATGTTGAATGCCACACTACCATCTCCCTCGTTTGTAGCCTCCCCGTTTGGTCGGCTCTGATGGAGTGTAGTCCGAATATTCCCGTTGGCGTTTCTGCCATGAATTGTCTCTTTGCGTTTGTGGATATTCTGCACGAAAATTCTGTCTTAGATGTTATGGATCCTCAGCTGGTGGTAAATGTGGAAAATCCATATCCGCTCCATCATCTTCAAAAGATGTGTAGCCGTTCTCTGAAGCAGACGCTGATGAATTCAAAGAGCGTACTCTGTCAGCTTCCTGTTGAAACCTCACATGTTTACGCCCCTTATTGCGATTGGTTCTGGACACAAATGCTTTATTCAATTCATAATCACATAGATCTCTTATCAGTTTACCTTTTTTTCTATCTATAAGTGTAAGTTCATAATCTTTCAATTTATCATTCATCTGTTTTAGAAACTCGTCTAAAAAAGATGTGGAGACACATTTAGATATGTCATTACACATTTTCTTAATGTCTACACACAGTTCTTTTTGTTTTAAACGGTCCCGTTCTATAAGTATGTGTAACCATTCTGTAGTACAGTTGTGGGCTGCAGCAACCCATCTCTTATGGAACATAACTTCAGAATCTTTAGAGAGATCAAAGGGTGTGGTAGGATCTTTAAAAGCCCTTAATCCCCTAGGTGTTATCTCAGTGTCAATATATCTCTGTAGACCACATATGTTAAAGAAGGTGGCAGTTTCTTTAACCATTTTTTTCTCTAGATTCTCAAGTAATACTTTATGTTCTGCATTGTTCGGCACAAGATTCTTTCTGCCCACACTGCAAAAAGGGTTCGGGAAGCGTTTTTTACGGTCATCCTCCCATTTATCCCATAACGTATTGCCTTTGTCCAAGCCAGTTCTAGTTGTTAATTGTCTCTCACCTCTGTCTATGGCATTGCTGACAAAATTGTCTAAGGAAAGCTGTGAGCCATCCATGGTGTCACGCAACACCCGTGGAAACTGTGCTAGCGAATCCGTAGACATGAACCAGCAGCAGCAACAACACCAAATCGTAGAAAATGGAAAAAACAACTCAGCAGGATTCACCAAACACGATTTAATCTGATAGAAATCTTTTTCACTCTGACGTCTCGGCCTTCGCCTTCCAGGAGTATACAACAAGTAAAACAAACTGATCTTATATATAAGTTGAATCAATTAATTAAAGCAATCAAACAATCATCTTATTAAAAAATCAGTTACCTGAGCAACATTTTCCAGTTAAAATCCTCATTAAGCCCATTTGGATATAAAGTTTTAAACTTTAAAATGTAAACAGTTTCTTTATACAGTAACAGCTGTTTAATTTTTAACAAATCAGTATCATTATCAGATATTTGTTCTAAAATTGATGCTTTTAACAACCTTTCATCACTATTATGCATTTCAAAAAATGTCGAGCAACAGGACTTTCTTTCTTGACATTGATTATGTCCCTAACATGTTCTAGTAGTCTCACTTTGAAAGCTCTCTTTGTTTCCCCGATATAAAATTGATGACAGGGACATTTTAGTGCATAAATAACTCTCTCTGTCTTACAACTAAAACAATTATTAACTCGAAAAGGAATATCATTTATATATTCAAAGTTAAAAGTAACAAAACTGCATGCCTTGCATTTACCACACTGGTAGGTTCCTTTGTGTCTAACTTGTTCTACCATTGTTTCTGTAGGGATACTAAATCTACTTGTACAAAAGTCTTTAATATTCCTACCCCTTCTGTATGAAAATTTTAAATTTACATTTAACCATAATTTAACATCATTCAGGGTACTAAAATATTTCCAAAACATAGATACAATTTTAACTAATTCTGAGGTATAACAACCATAAGTGGTAACAAAATACATAGCCTCAGTATACATTTGTTTTTTTCGACTAAGGAAAAGTTCAGATCTTTTCTTGTGTAATGTACTTTCTTTGTTATGATTGTTAACATAGTCCCATAATTTATTAAGACTTTCATCCAAACAGGATATACTATACCCTCTCAACAAAAAGAATTATAAACAAAATCCAATTCTTTTTTGAGTACCATTTCTTTATTACATAATCTGAAACTCCTTAACATTTCTCCATAGGGTAAAGAATTTTTAGTGTGTGGAACATGTCCACTTGTGCCATGTACATATAAAGTAGGGCCTTCAAATTTCCTATTTACAGAAGTTACTAATTTATAACCACTAGAAATGTCAATAATCACATCTAAAAAAGGAATTCGTGGGCCCATAATTAAACCATCAAAGTCCAAAGAAAATCTATTGGACTTCAAATCTGAAATAAATTGTGTGGCCATAGACTGTCCCCCCTCCACTAGAAAAATTAAATTATCTACATACCTGTAGTATTTAATGACATGTTGTTGAAAAAACTTATGTTTATAAATATATTCCATCTCAAAAAATCCCATAGCCAGATTTGCATACATGGGGGCAAAAGAAGCCCCCATGGCTGTTCCTCGTTTCTGATGATACATAGAATGATTAAATTCAAAAAAATTATTAGTTAAGGAGAAATACAATAACTCTATAACGAACTCTGAAACAGGTGCCTGACCCAAAAACCATCTCAATGCCTCTAGTCCAAATTCATGGCTTATGTTTGTATAAAGACTTTTGACATCTACTGTCAGCCAATACATACTTTTGTTCCACTTTATATTATTAATTTTATTCAAAAAATCAAATACATCTGTTAAGAAGGAGGGTAACTTTTTAACATATGCTATCAAATAGTCATGTAGGAAAATACCTATATTTCGTAAAAAATAATTATGACCTGATACTATGGGGCGACCAGAGGGTTTATTAAGATTTTTATGAATTTTAGGCAGGCAGTAAAAATATGCCATGCCACAACCCTCTGTCTGAAATTTATTATTAACATCTTTCATTTCAAAATAACCTAATCTAAAGCCCTTTTGTATCAGCTCCTTATATTGTAATATAGCCAAATGATATTTATCTACCCCACATTTTTCATAAATATTCTTATCATTAAGATGTTGCATGCACATGTCAAAATAATCCATAGTATTTAGAACAACCAACTTGTTGCCCTTATCGGCAGGTTTAAAAACAATATTATTTTTCTTGCTTAGGTCCATCAAGATTTTCCATTCATGCACTGACATGTTATATTCAATATTGCTCTTATTCAACATAAATTCTTGATACCCTATTTCTAAAGAATGATTCACCATCTTAATAAAGTTAGACACCTCATAATTAATAACTCTCGGACAAAAGTTACTTTTTGAAGGTACCTTCTCCGTATTGAGTTTAACATAGGCATTAGCTAGTTCATCCGACATACAGGTATGAAAACTTTCATTTGAGCTCGACATATCAGAATCGAATCTACATTCTGGTTGTCAGTATTTAAGCTAAAAAATATTTCAAATACAGTTTCGACTAAACTTATACATATCCATTTGCATATCATGCAATCTGGATACAACAGTTGGAATAAATTTTAAACCTAAATTTAATACTGAAAGTTCTTCATTATTAAGTTCATAATTTGATAAATTTACCACATAACTGTTCAACATGTTGAATGCCACACTACCATCTCCCTCGTTTGTAGCCTCCCCGTTTGGTCGGCTCTGATGGAGTGTAGTCCGAATATTCCCGTTGGCGTTTCTGCCATGAATTGTCTCTTTGCGTTTGTGGATATTCTGCACGAAAATTCTGTCTTAGATGTTCTGGATCCTCAGCTGGTGGTAAATGTGGAAAATCCATATCCGCTCCATCATCTTCAAAAGATGTGTAGCCGTTCTCTGAAGCAGACGCTGATGAATTCAAAGAGCGTACTCTGTCAGCTTCCTGTTGAAACCTCACATGTTTACGCCCCTTATTGCGATTGGTTCTGGACACAAATGCTTTATTCAATTCATAATCACATAGATCTCTTATCAGTTTACCTTTTTTTCTATCTATAAGTGTAAGTTCATAATCTTTCAATTTATCATTCATCTGTTTTAGAAACTCGTCTAAAAAAGATGTGGAGGCACATTTAGATATGTCATTACACATTTTCTTAATGTCTACACACAGTTCTTTTTGTTTTAAACGGTCCCGTTCTATAAGTATGTGTAACCATTCTGTAGTACAGTTGTGGGCTGCAGCAACCCATCTCTTATGGAACATAACTTCAGAATCTTTAGAGAGATCAAAGGGTGTGGTAGGATCTTTAAAAGCCCTTAATCCCCTAGGTGTTATCTCAGTGTCAATATATCTCTGTAGACCACATATGTTAAAGAAGGTGGCAGTTTCTTTAACCATTTTTTTCTCTAGATTCTCAAGTAATACTTTATGTTCTGCATTGTCCGGCACAAGATTCTTTCTGCCCACACTGCAAAAAGGGTTCGGGAAGCGTTTTTTACGGTCATCCTCCCATTTATCCCATAACGTATTGCCTTTGTCCAAGCCAGTTCTAGTTGTTAATTGTCTCTCACCTCTGTCTATGGCATTGCTGACAAAATTGTCTAAGGAAAGCTGTGAGCCATCCATGGTGTCACGCAACACCCGTGGAAACTGTGCTAGCGAATCCGTAGACATGAACCAGCAGCAGCAACAACACCAAATCGTAGAAAATGGAAAAAACAACTCAGCAGGATTCACCAAACACGATTTAATCTGATAGAAATCTTTTTCACTCTGACGTCTCGGCCTTCGCCTTCCAGGAGTATACAACAAGTAAAACAAACTGATCTTATATATAAGTTGAATCAATTAATTAAAGCAATCAAACAATCATCTTATTAAAAAATCAGTTACCTGAGCAACATTTTCCAGTTAAAATCCTCATTAAGCCCATTTGGATATAAAGTTTTAAACTTTAAAATGTAAACAGTTTCTTTATACAGTAACAGCTGTTTAATTTTTAACAAATCAGTATCATTATCAGATATTTGTTCTAAAATTGATGCTTTTAACAACCTTTCATCACTATTATGCATTTCAAAAAAATGTCGAGCAACAGGACTTTCTTTCTTGACATTGATTATGTCCCTAACATGTTCTAGTAGTCTCACTTTGAAAGCTCTCTTTGTTTCCCCGATATAAAATTGATGACAGGGACATTTTAGTGCATAAATAACTCTCTCTGTCTTACAACTAAAACAATTATTAACTCGAAAAGGAATATCATTTATATATTCAAAGTTAAAAGTAACAAAACTGCATGCCTTGCATTTACCACACTGGTAGGTTCCTTTGTGTCTAACTTGTTCTACCATTGTTTCTGTAGGGATACTAAATCTACTTGCACCAAAAGTCTTTAATATTCCTACCCCTTCTGTATGAAAATTTTAAATTTACATTTAACCATAATTTAACATCATTCAGGGTACTAAAATATTTCCAAAACATAGATACAATTTTAACTAATTCTGAGGTATAACAACCATAAGTGGTAACAAAATACATAGCCTCAGTATACATTTGTTTTTTCGACTAAGGAAAAGTTCAGATCTTTTCTTGTGTAATGTACTTTCTTTGTTATGATTGTTAACATAGTCCCATAATTTATTAAGACTTTCATCCAAACAGGATATACTATACCCTCTCAACAAAAAAGAATTATAAACAAAATCCAATTCTTTTTTGAGTACCATTTCTTCATTACATAATCTGAAACTCCTTAACATTTCTCCATAGGGTAAAGAATTTTTAGTGTGTGGAACATGTCCACTTGTGCCATGTACATATAAAGTAGGGCCTTCAAATTTCCTATTTACAGAAGTTACTAATTTATAACCACTAGAAATGTCAATAATCACATCTAAAAAAGGAATTCGTGGGCCCATAATTAAACCATCAAAGTCCAAAGAAAATCTATTGGACTTCAAATCTGAAATAAATTGTGTGGCCATAGACTGTCCCCCCTCCACTAGAAAAATTAAATTATCTACATACCTGTAGTATTTAATGACATGTTGTTGAAAAACTTATGTTTATAAATATATTCCATCTCAAAAATCCCATAGCCAGATTTGCATACATGGGGCAAAAGAAGCCCCCATGGCTGTTCCTCGTTTCTGATGATACATAGAATGATTAAATTCAAAAAAATTATTAGTTAAGGAGAAATACAATAACTCTATAACGAACTCTGAAACAGGTGCCTGACCCAAAAACCATCTCAATGCCTCTAGTCCAAATTCATGGCTTATGTTTGTATAAAGACTTTTGACATCTACTGTCAGCCAATACATACTTTTGTTCCACTTTATATTATTAATTTTATTCAAAAAATCAAATACATCTGTTAAGAAGGAGGGTAACTTTTTAACATATGCTATCAAATAGTCATGTAGGAAAATACCTATATTTTGTAAAAAATAATTATGACCTGATACTATGGGGCGACCAGAGGGTTTATTAAGATTTTTATGAATTTTAGGCAGGCAGTAAAAATATGCCATGCCACAACCCTCTGTCTGAAATTTATTATTAACATCTTTCATTTCAAAATAACCTAATCTAAAGCCCTTTTGTATCAGCTCCTTATATTGTAATATAGCCAAATGATATTTATCTACCCCACATTTTTCATAAATATTCTTATCATTAAGATGTTGCATGCACATGTCAAAATAATCCATAGTATTTAGAACAACCAACTTGTTGCCCTTATCGGCAGGTTTAAAAACAATATTATTTTTCTTGCTTAGGTCCATCAAGATTTTCCATTCATGCACTGACATGTTATATTCAATATTGCTCTTATTCAACATAAATTCTTGATACCCTATTTCTAAAGAATGATTCACCATCTTAATAAAGTTAGACACCTCATAATTAATAACTCTCGGACAAAAGTTACTTTTTGAAGGTACCTTCTCCGTATTGAGTTTAACATAGGCATTAGCTAGTTCATCCGACATACAGGTATGAAAACTTTCATTTGAGCTCGACATATCAGAATCCGAATCTACATTCTGGTTGTCAGTATTTAAGCTAAAAAAATATTTCAAATACAGTTTCCGACTAAACTTATACATATCCATTTGCATATCATGCAATCTGGATACAACAGTTGGAATAAATTTTAAACCTAAATTTAATACTGAAAGTTCTTCATTATTAAGTTCATAATTTGATAAATTTACCACATAACTGTTCAACATGTTGAATGCCACACTACCATCTCCCTCGTTTGTAGCCTCCCCGTTTGGTCGGCTCTGATGGAGTGTAGTCCGAATATTCCCGTTGGAGTTTCTGCCGTGAATTGTCTCTTTGCGTTTGTGGATATTCTGCACGAAAATTCTGTCTTAGATGTTCTGGATCCTCAGCTGGTGGTAAATGTGGAAAATCCATATCCGCTCCATCATCTTCAAAAGATGTGTAGCCGTTCTCTGAAGCAGACGCTGATGAATTCAAAGAGCGTACTCTGTCAGCTTCCTGTTGAAACCTCACATGTTTACGCCCCTTATTGCGATTGGTTCTGGACACAAATGCTTTATTCAATTAATAATCACGTAGATCTCTTATCAGTTTACCTTTTTTTCTATCTATAAGTGTAAGTTCATAATCTTTCAATTTATCATTCATCTGTTTTAGAAACTCGTCTAAAAAAGATGTGGAGACACATTTAGATATGTCATTACACATTTTCTTAATGTCTACACACAGTTCTTTTTGTTTTAAACGGTCCCGTTCTATAAGTATGTGTAACCATTCTGTAGTACAGTTGTGGGCTGCAGCAACCCATCTCTTATGGAACATAACTTCAGAATCTTTAGAGAGATCAAAGGGTGTGGTAGGATCTTTAAAAGCCCTTAATCCCCTAGGTGTTATCTCAGTGTCAATATATCTCTGTAGACCACATATGTTAAAGAAGGTGGCAGTTTCTTTAACCATTTTTTTCTCTAGATTCTCAAGTAATACTTTATGTTCTGCATTGTCCGGCACAAGTTTGTTTCTGCCCACACTGAAAAAGGGTTCGGGAAGCGTTTTTTACGGTCATCCTCCCATTTATCCCATAACGTATTGCCTTTGTCCAAGCCAGTTCTAGTTGTTAATTGTCTCTCACCTCTGTCTATGGCATTGCTGACAAAATTGTCTAAGGAAAGCTGTGAGCCATCCATGGTGTCACGCAACACCCGTGGAAACTGTGCTAGCGAATCCGTAGACATGAACCAGCAGCAGCAACAACACCAAATCATAGAAAATGGAAAAAACAACTCAGCAGGATTCACCAAACACGATTTAATCTGATAGAAATCTTTTTCACTCTGACGTCTCGGCCTTCGCCTTCCAGGAGTATACAACAAGTAAAACAAACTGATCTTATATATAAGTTGAATCAATTAATTAAAGCAATCAAACAATCATCTTATTAAAAAATCAGTTACCTGAGCAACATTTTCCAGTTAAAATCCTCATTAAGCCCATTTGGATATAAAGTTTTAAACTGTAAAATGTAAACAGTTTCTTTATACAGTAACAGCTGTTTAATTTTTAACAAATCAGTATCATTATCAGATATTTGTTCTAAAATTGATGCTTTTAACAACCTTTCATCACTATTATGCATTTCAAAAAAATGTCGAGCAACAGGACTTTCTTTCTTGACATTGATTATGTCCCTAACATGTTCTAGTAGTCTCACTTTGAAAGCTCTCTTTGTTTCCCCGATATAAAATTGATGACAGGGACATTTTAGTGCATAAATAACTCTCTCTGTCTTACAACTAAAACAATTATTAACTCGAAAAGGAATATCATTTATATATTCAAAGTTAAAAGTAACAAAACTGCATGCCTTGCATTTACCACACTGGTAGGTTCCTTTGTGTCTAACTTGTTCTACCATTGTTTCTGTAGGGATACTAAATCTACTTGCACAAAAGTCTTTAATATTCCTACCCCTTCTGTATGAAAATTTTAAATTTACATTTAACCATAATTTAACATCATTCAGGGTACTAAAATATTTCCAAAACATAGATACAATTTTAACTAATTCTGAGGTATAACAACCATAAGTGGTAACAAAATACATAGCCTCAGTATACATTTGTTTTTTTCGACTAAGGAAAAGTTCAGATCTTTTCTTGTGTAATGTACTTTCTTTGTTATGATTGTTAATATAGTCCCATAATTTATTAAGACTTTCATCCAAACAGGATATACTATACCCTCTCAACAAAAAAGAATTATAAACAAAATCCAATTCTTTTTTGAGTACCATTTCTTCATTACATAATCTGAAACTCCTTAACATTTCTCCATAGGGTAAAGAATTTTTAGTGTGTGGAACATGTCCACTTGTGCCATGTACATATAAAGTAGGGCCTTCAAATTTCCTATTTACAGAAGTTACTAATTTATAACCACTAGAAATGTCAAGAATCACATCTAAAAAGGAATTCGTGGGCCCATAATTAAACCATCAAAGTCCAAAGAAAATCTATTGGACTTCAAATCTGAAATAAATTGTGTGGCCATAGACTGTCCCCCCTCCACTAGAAAAATTAAATCATCTACATACCTGTAGTATTTAATGACATGTTGTTGAAAAAACTTATGTTTATAAATATATTCCATCTCAAAAAATCCCATAGCCAGATTTGCATACATGGGGGCAAAAGAAGCCCCCATGGCTGTTCCTCGTTTCTGATGATACATAGAATGATTAAATTCAAAAAAATTATTAGTTAAGGAGAAATACAATAACTCTATAACGAACTCTGAAACAGGTGACTGACCCAAAAACCATCTCAATGCCTCTAGTCCAAATTCATGGCTTATGTTTGTATAAAGACTTTTGACATCTACTGTCAGCCAATACATACTTTTGTTCCACTTTATATTATTAATTTAATATATTTACTAGGCACCCTGGGATTCCATCAGGGTTCATAGATACTGTGTTTCTAGCTTTAGAGAGTGCAGTGACGACTCCTTCTTTTGTGATATCAGACAATGGAATCATAGGGGGAATTTCATCAGAAGTGACCGGAGGTGATAAATGCGTAAAAATGTTGTTGAATGTAAAGGTCAGCACGTTTACTATGTCTTCTGCTTGAATATGCACTGTCTTCTTCAGCCAACTCAGAATGTTTTTGAGTGTTTCCCTTAAGAATTCTGCCCTAACTAAAAAGACTTTACAGTTATCCTTTGCATAGAGGGCTATTTTAGTCTCCTATTTAGCTTTTGTAGACTTGACTAGTTTCCTGATTTGTCTGTTGATACTAATGTGGTATTTTTTTTCCGTTGAGCACTCTCCTGCTTAGTTTTAGACATAAATCTCGGCCTTCTGTAGTATAGTGTGTTCATGACTGGGATCCTGTTAAATCAGCCATATGTCTGTGTTGGGCTGAATGCCCTCCCTGTACCTTCAGGTATACTGAGTGTTTCTCATTGTACTCAGTGGGGATCCTGTAGCTAGCAATGATATGGTGAGAGACTTTACCAATGGTCAGTTTTGACATGGCGTAGATCAGTTTCCATGTTTTTCTTTGTCTATGTACCTTGGTGCCTGGTGGGCCTGGTGAGTAGAAGGGTGTATGACTTTATCTTTTTGTATTTGTCTTGCAACCTGACAGTTTCTTTTTTGCCAAGTACTGAGGTCATTTTCTCAAAGCTGGTAGAACTCTCTTCTTAGCTTCCTTCTTAACCATCCAGTATTCCTTCCTGGCCTAGTCTTTCTTTTCCATGTCTCACTTTATTCTACACTTCTCCTTTCTTTTGATGGCTTCCGTGACTTCCTCAGTAACCTTTCTTTAAGTACCTTATTTCTATCATTTGCTTGGCCACATAACTGTTTTGCAGTCATCCCACGTGCTGTTTGGAGGTGCTGCCATTCTTCTTCGTCTAAGTCTGTTTCCTCCTCTACTTGTCTTGGGGCAATTGAGTGCTGAGTACTTTCTTGTTCATTCTCCCCTTTTAATTGCCTTACATTAATGGGTGAGTTTCAGATGGCAACATTCAGCATGATTTGGGGGAAGACCCCCACAGAAGTACAAGTAGATAATGCAAAGGCCAGAAATAATGCATTGGCCGGAAGTCAGGCTCGAACTTTGTACCTTGTGCATGGGAGGCAAACACCTTAACTGCTTCGCTATATGGTCTCTCTCTCCCTCTCAGGGCAAAATATAAATAAATCCTCATCTCTGTAAAGCAGATTCCGGTGGGGAGACTCAAACCTTGCACCTTGTGGGTGAAAGGCATACACCTTAACCACTGTTCCATTTGACCTTTTAGGTGATGTAAACTTTAAAAACAGGGGTTTTTAGCTTTATGATTCTCCTTGTATATCAGTCTAAGACTTATGGGTCAGTATGTTCCTGGGTATATTGAAGGGTGGCCACGGTGGTGCAGTGGTTAGCAATGCCGCCTCACAGCAAGAGGTTCTCCGGTTCGATCCTCGGCTGGGGTGCCTTCTGTGCGGAGTCTGCATGTCCTCCCTGTGGTCGTGTGGGTTTCCTCTGGGTGCTCCGGTTTCCTCCCACATCCCAAAGACATGCTGCAGGTGGATTGGACACTCTAAATTGGCCCTAGGTGTGCGTGTGAGTGTGTCTTCTGTGGAAGGTTGGGCACCGGGCTGGCAACTCGACACCATAAAACTCCACTGCCATTTAATGTGCGGACAAGGTGATCCGCTGTGGCGACCCCTAACCAGGAAAAGCCGAAAGAAGAAGGTTCCTGGGTATATTGATGGCCCACCTCTGTGCAAACAGATGACTGTTGCTGTTCTCCACTCTGCTGGAGCAAAGCCTGCCTGGAGACTGTTGTTAAATAGAGAACTGAATTGGTGTGCTAGGTCATGCCTGAGCTATTTACTAGGCACCCTGGGACCCCATCAGGGTTCATAGATACTGTGTCTGTAGCTTTAGAGAGTGCAGTGACGACTTCTTATTTTGTGATATCAGACAATGGAATCATAGGGGGAATTTCATCAGAAGTGACCGGAGGTGATAAATGCGTAAAAATTTTGTTGAATGTAAAGGTCAGCAAGTTTACTATGTCTTCTGCTTGAATATGCACTGTCTTCTTCAGCCAACTCAGCATGTTTTTGAGTGTTTCCCTTAAGAATTTTGCCCTAACTAAAAATACTTTACAGTTATCCTTTGCATAGAGGGCTATTGTAGTCTCCTATTTAGCTTTTGCAGACTTGACTAGTTTCCTGATTTGTCTGTTGATACTAATGTGGTATTTTTTTTCCGTTGAGCACTCTCCTGCTTAGTTTTAGACATAAATCTTGGCCTTCTGTTGTATAGTGTGTTCATGACTGGGACCCTGTTAAATCAGCCATATGTCTGTGTTGGGCTGAATGCCCTCCCTGTACCTTCAGGTATACTGAGTATTTCTCATTGTACTCAGTGGGGATCCTGTAGCTAGCAATGATATGGTGGGAGACTTTACCAATGGTCAGTCTTGACATGGCGTAGATCAGTTTCCATGTTTTTCTTTGTCTATGTACCTTGGTGCCTGGTGGGCCTGGTGAGTAGAAGGGTGTATGACTTTATCTTTCTGTATTTGTCTTGTAACCTGACAGTTTCTTTTTTGCCAAGTACTGAGGTCATTTTCTCGAAGCTGGTAGAACTCTCTTCTTATCTTCCTTCTTAACCATCCAGTATTCCTTCCTGATTCCTTCCTGGCCTAGTCTTTCTTTTCCATGTCCCACTTTATTCTGCACTCCTCCTTTCTTTTGATGGCTTCCGTGACTTCCTCAGTAACCTTTCTTTAAGTACCTTATTTCTATCATTTGCTTGGCCACATATCTGTTTTGCAGTCATCCCACGTGCTGTTTGGAGGTGCTGCCATTCTTCTTCGTCTAAGTCTGTTTCCTCCTTCACTTGTCTTGGGGCACTTGAGTGCTGAGTACATTCTTGTTCATTCTCCCCTTTTAATTGCCTTGCATTAATGCGTGAGTTTCAGATGGTAACATTCAGCATGATTTGGGGGATGACCCCCCACAGAAGTACAAGTAGATAATGCAAAGGCCGGAAATAATGCATTGTCCGGAGGTCAGGCTCGAACTTTGTACCTTCTCTCTCTCTGTCTCTCACTCTCTCTCGGCAAAAAATAAATAAATCCTCATCTCTGTAAAGCTGTTTCCAGTGGCAATACTCAAACTTTGCACCCTAGGGGGAAAGGTATACTCCTTAACCACTCTACCATTTGACATTTCAGGTGAAGTTGACTTTAAAAAAAGGGGTTTTCAGCTTTATGATTCTCCTTGCATATCAGTCTAACCCTTATGGGTCAGTAGTTTCCTGGGTATATTGATCGCCCACCTCTGTGCAAACGGATAACTGTTGCTGTTCTCCACTATGCTGGAGCAAAGCCTTCCTGGAGACTGTTGTTAAATAGAGAACTGAATTGGTGTGCTAGGTCATGCCTGAGCTATTTACTAGGCACCCTGGGATACCATCAGGGTTCATAGATACTGGGCCAGATTCAGGAAGCCTCCGTGTAAGAGTTATAACTCTTACACGGAGGCTGCAGTTAAACGGTGTGATGTCAGCATGTCATGCATATGCATGAGGTGCATGAGGCATGCTGAATCACACTGTGTAACTCTTACACGGTCTATGTAAGAGAGTAGGGGGCGTGTCCGTAGGCTAAGCCCTGCATGCGGACATGCCCCCGGAAGTGTAGAATGGCTGAAAGTAAACAGCCACGAGAGAGGCCATGGAAATGTAAATAAACACACTACACAACACATTCCCCCACAGACCATCAGTGTACAAAGTGAACAGATGCTATAAAATGAAAATAAAAACTGTTTTATTTTTTTTAAACCCCGTAAATGTGTGTTACTGTGTGCGCTCATGTGCGTGGGTGTGCTACTAGCGCAATTGCAGTTAGCAGGCAGTGGAGAAGGATATGAGAACTAAATAAGCAAAGTTAGCCAAAAAGAAATAGCTTAGCTGTAGAGTTGCCGTCTTAAGAGTAGGCAGGCAGGGTTCGAGCCCACACAACAACCTTTTTTTTTTTTTGTAAATAAGCACTAAAAAGGCCCCTGACAGTATTATACAAATGTAAAAGTATACCCTTTTGTAAAATGGAATGAAATGGAGCATATATTATGAAGTAACACAATAATAAAAATATGTAGAAATGTACTGATAGCTAAGCTGCAGTGAGACAAAGTGCTTGTAGCTGAGTAGTGTTTAAAAAGCTGCAAATTGCTTGCCCGTAGCTAAACACTGGTTTAACAGGCTCAAACTGTGTGCAACTAGCTGTGCTCAGCTTAACATGTGTGTTACCAGCCAATTAAGGTTTATCCCAGCGCACACTGTTTCCGCGCCGCTCCCACAAGCTAACTGTCAGTGCGCATGCGTTAGCTCCGCGCAAACAATCGCAGACCTGCTTTTAAGTGCTTAAAAGTGCTTTTGGCATGTTTGATTGACAGGTCCACAACTCATGTCTAGACAGTCATGAAAATTAAAAATCAGTGGTCAGATTCGAACTCAGGATACAATGCACTGGAGTCAAGGTACCAAACCACTAAGCCGTGACAGGAGTACTTAGAACTGCAGAAATAGTATATATATAGGATAAAATCCAGAATGAAGCATGATAAAGCAGTTTCTGTGAAGTAGATACATTTCCAAAACGGCCAATCAGAGAAATGTGTGGGAAAAGCGGCATATATAAGCCCCATAGACGGGAATACACAGCAGAACCGATTGTAGAACAGACCTGCAGGCAGAATGAGTGGAGTAGGGGAGGGACGTTGCTTTCGAGCACAGCGGTGGGGCATTGAGGAGTCCAGATACATGGTCTGGCTCCTAGTTCACCATCATGAGGCCCAACTCATGCAGGGCCAGGTCTCATGGGGAGCGTACAGGGCGGATGCATGGGACCAGTTGGCTCATGATCTTACTAGTGCTGCTGGCATTCCATGCACTGGTGAGCAGGTCCGTCACCACCATGCGGACCTGAAGCGGCGTAAGCAAGACCAGTTGACCCAATGGATCCAGGAGGCCCGGGATGCGCCCAACGCCCCACTACTGAGTAAGTTACATTTTACTTATGTATGTAAGGAATTCAACTAGCTGATACCATGGAGATGTGTATTCCAATATTACTTGTTTTGTATTACAGCTGCAGGTGTCCGCTCTGCGAACCGAAGGGCGCATGACCGCAGGCTGGTGCGGCTGTGCCACCATGCAGGTTAGTAACCCCACATAGTACTTGTAAATAAATATTATAGTGTAGCACGTATCAGAACACTGCACTGTATTGATTAAAAGAAATATAATGTGCAAGCAAGAAGTGAAAGTCTGCAGGTATGGCTGCAACAAGTTCAGCAGTATGCAAGTGTAACTAGAAATATAATTGATAGAAATAAATAGTGCTGTAATACAGATGTCCCACCATTAATTAAATATAGTATAACCTGCAGTAGTCTCAAGAGTACAGCTTCAGAATCCGAGGTAATCACATGTGAGATATATCCCCTGTTGAAATGCTGAATCATGACAGAAGTGAGGCTGCTGGAAAGTGTTTGAATCACCACAGGTCTAATATGTGAACAAAGCCTAGAAGTACCAACCTGAACTGTGAAATTGCAGGATGTGTGAGGGTGACAGAAAGGGTCATGTATCAATAAATAAAGTAGTAATAACCCCCGAATATATAAGCCTCAGTGTGTTTCTACAGAACTAAATGCATGTGGAAATTACAAATTAACATCCCAAACTGATTTCAGTGTGTCTGAATCTTGAATGTTTAAGCCAAAATCTGTATATGGTGATGACAGTAAACAATTTGCAGATAGAATGAATGATTGTCTGACAAACTAAACAGCCATAGTTGTCCCCTGTCCTGTCATCGAAGTGTAGCAGGATGATGTATCTGATCAAATTCAAAATAACTAGGATAGTGATGCATCTGTAACAGGTCTAGCATGACAGTCAAATAAAAATCATTTTGAAACATCAGCCTCAAGTTAATTGTGTACCTATTACAAATGTATATCAATGTATAACTTATGAATGTGTCATCATTTTCTTTCTCCACCCCACCCTATAATTGCAAATTAAAACATTCATTAAATATTGGTATGTGAACATTTCATTAACCATGGACATTTGTCCTGTTCACAAATATATGCATGTCTGTTTGTGCATGTGCTCTGTTCATACCTGCAAACCTGATGGCCTGTTGCCATTAATCAACCCTGCATTTTGTTTGATTGTGTATTTCCATTCAAATAATGCATGTGATATTGATATGCCCGTTGTTCAATGGTGTTAATATCTGGGTGTCTGTTTAATGGGAATACCAATGCATGCTGTTACAACTAATTGGAATGGAATAATATACCACTAACCCAAACTAACATAACATACCCACAAACCTATAACGCTTGGGAAGGCAGGTCCCAGCAGACCCACCTCTCCCACCTCAGCTGGCGACTGCACCTGGCACTAGTGCCCAGGCCGGACCCTCCTCCGGTGGCCCTGTGCCACCTTCAGGTGGAAGCGCTGCAGGGGATGGGGCCCGTCCCCCCTCTGCAAGCGTGGCCGGAGGAGTACGTCCACTCACCCTCCAAGGTGTCCGGTCTGTGGTGCGAAGGGAGATCCAAGACTCTGTACTTGGGCCCCTATGCCAGCTCGAGGCTCGGGTGGCACAGCTTACGGGCATGCCCGTTGTCCCGCCTGCACAGCCCCCAGCACAGCCCAGTCCTGGGCTGTGAAGGAACAGTGGCAACTGCCTATGGGTGGGGATATCAGTTCCACTGTTGCCATCTGTGGGCTCATGCGCCTTGGATATCCCAACCTCTGTCCCCGTCAATTGTGTAACCCCCCCACTTGTGTCATACACCGCCCCTGTATGCGTCTTTTCTGTCTTGTCTGTTAACCTACCCAACCTACCTCCCCAGCTATAACGACTTCCTTCACCTGACATACCACTCTCACCTGAAAAAAAAAAAAAAAAAGGGCACTCTGTACCCACAAAAAAATTACGCCCCATGCATAGCTGTCCATGTTGCACACATGTCCGCTGGACATTGAAACTGTTAATTACAATTGGCTTTACAACAAATAGTAATGTTGTCCTGACACCTCTCTCAGGGGTGGAAGGTTTCAAATGTCCCACCAAAATACATAGAAATACACAGCTGTTGGTGCTAAAGACATGGGCATCTATGGGCTTTACCCACATCCTTCCTGCAAATCCTACGCTTGTTTCCCTACTGTCTTACCCCCTTTGTGACCCCTTTTTCACCACTTTCCTGTCACCCCCTTTTCTTTTCTTTCAAAGAAAATAGCGCGGGTGTGTGCTTGTGTGCGTGGAGCTCACCGCCAGTGTGCATGCGTGAGCTCCACGCAAACGAGCGCAGACCTGGTTTTAAGTGCTTAAAAGTGCCTTTATGGCACTTTGATTGACAGGTCCTGTACTCATTTTGAAAACCTGGAAAGAAAAATAAATTCCCACTGTCAGTCTCGAACCCAGGACCTTGGTACCATTTGTCTGTATGA
This sequence comes from Protopterus annectens, assembly GCF_019279795.1. NCBI lineage: Eukaryota > Metazoa > Chordata > Ceratodontiformes > Protopteridae > Protopterus > Protopterus annectens. Next base: position 1,068,581,027 of record NC_056744.1, on the reverse strand, counting down.
CCTACTACTAAGCCATGACTACCATACAAGAACATAGTGCTAAAATAAATATAACATGTAATAGTAGGGATCAATATAAAGGCAATATAGGTGGTGTACTACCCAAAGCATTTCAGGTAGAGTTTTAATGGCCGAATTACTGGATTCCCACACTAGTTCAGTGTTAACAGAAACAGCCCTGCTAATTGTTAGCTTGTACATAATAATGTAAGGTAATGTACACATAAGAAGGTATGTATATGTACACATACATATATATAAATATATATTAATACATATGAAATATAGTCGTAGGTGTCAGTATCCATACACACTCACTACAGGAAACAGTGAAGATAAATGCAGCAGCCAGAATCTGCAACACAGCCTGACCCCTGTGAGACCTACTAACCCTTTTAACTGCTTAAAGGTGGCTTCAGCACTTTGATTGACAGGTCCTGTACTCATTTTGAAAGTTTGGAAAGAAAAATAAATTCCCACTGCCAGTTTCAAATCCAGGACCTTGGTAACATTAGTCTGTATGACCTACCACTGAGCCATGACTGCCATACCCAAACCTAGTGCTAAAATAAATATAACATGTAATAGTAGGGATCAATATAAAGGCAATATAGGAGGTGTACTACCCAAAGCATTTCAGGTAGAGTTTAAATGGCCGAATTACTGGATTCCCACACTAGTTCAGTGTTAACAGAAACAGCCCTGCTAATTGTTAGCTTGTACATAATAATGTAAGGTAATGTACATATATGAAGGTATGTATATGTACACATTCATATATATAAATATATATTAATACATATGAAATATAGTCGTAGGTGTCAGTATCCATACGCACTCACTACAGGAAACAGTTAAGATAAATGCAGCAGCCAGAATCTGCAACACAGCCTGACTCCTGTGAGACCTACTAACCCCTTTACTGCTTAAAGGTGCCTCCAGCACTTTGATTGATAGACCCTGTACTCAATTTGAAAGCAAAATACAAGCATACTAGTAGGCCCTACCACAGGACCATTGTAACACTAGTCTGTATAACCTACCAGCAAGACATGGCTCTCATACAGGAATATAGTGCTAAATAAGTAGAACATGTAATAGTAGGAATGAAGATAAAGGCAATATAGTATGTCTACTACCCAAAGCATGTCAGGCAGACTTTTACTGTCCCAATTACTGGATTCCCATACTAGTGTAGTGTTAACAGAAACAGCCCTGCTAATTCTTAGCTTGTACCCAATAATGTCAGCTAATGTACATATATGAATGTATGTATATGTACACACACACATATATATATATATATATATATATATATATATATATATATATATATATATATATATATATATATATATATATATATATATATATAGCAATACATATGAAATATAGTCATAGGTGTCAGTATGCATACACACTCATTACAGGGAACAGGCGAGAGAAATGCAGCAACCTGAATCTACAACACAGCATGAAGCATGGGAGATGTACTAACCTTCACACTCACAGAACACTGTCAACAGCATACCAGCATGGTCCATGCCCTTACAATCTGAAAGGGCAATGCCTATCTCACATACCCTTTTATAGCAGTGTCCTGAAATCACAGTGAGACATGCAATCAGTACACACCTTGCTGCATGCAATTAGCAAATGCTGCCTTACAATTGGTGCAGAGGCCATCACATGGACCTATGCAGATACCTACAAAAGCATCGAGTACCCACACTCCACTCATGCAATACATTCATTGCACAAAACCTACAGAGAAAGAGAGAGAGACAGAGAGAGAAATAAAATAAACATAAAGACAGCCAGCAGCAAAACCAGCAGCAGCAGCAGCAGCAGCAAACAGCAAGCAGCAAGCAGCAAGCAGCACCACTGACACAGCAACAGCTGCCACAAACACAGGTAATGCAAAGTAGCAGGTTAATCCTGTGTATACTGTGACACCTCCAAATGTATTATAGTTCACTATCTATAGGTATGTCCATGAGATAGGTTGTGTGTACATAGTCCTGAAATATATACATATGTAATATTGCTGTACATGTTGCCCATACTTAAAACTTCCATAGCTTAGGACACAAGGCCAGTTGTGCATATGATGCAGTAGTTCCCAGGATCAGTAGAGGTTCCTCCTCATTGGTGTGGGACCACTGTGTATGTATGGCACTGTTCAGGTACATATCCTGTAGTATGGCCAGGGATTAATATCAGTCTGTAATGTGGTGCTATGTCCTCCGGGGTGAACGTAGCACACATCCAGGGATATAATTTTGTAACAGTGATGCTATGTGTCCTGCAATGTTGAGGGTGGCCCTCACCTGCACATGTGAGAGGATAGGGAAGTTACAGTCATCTGCGATAACTAATTCCACTTGTGTAGGAGAATGGGGGGTGGGGGGTACCTGCACCTACACTGTCTGCAACAATGTTGCCAATATCTGTGCATTTGGTGAATGTGAAGCATCTTAACACTGCTGACCACAGATGCTTTGCCTTCATGTGAATCTGCCCTGTGCTGCAGTAGCCTCCTGCTATTGTTATACAATGTGCCTGTATCTGTAGTCTACTGGACAGGATAAATAAGTGGTGTGCATATGGTCTGGGTTAGATATGTGTGTGCACAGTACATGCACTATGTGGGATGTCTGTGGTAAGCTTTTGCAAAGGGGCCAGCAGTGTGTGTTGTGGCTTCCACTGGCCCAGTGGGCTGCATGGATAGCATCACAGTCCTAACTAGTGAATAACTGTGTAATTACATGCATACATAGCAAGGTAGTGTACTGTGCTTGTGGTGTTGTTGGGATATGTATATCCAGGCTGTGTAATGTGTGTCCACATCACAGGGCTGGATGGCAACACACATACAGTATGTAGGGATGAACACCCAGAGTGTTTCAGACGTGTTGCCTGTGCAGAAATATCTGGCCATTACCTGTGCATCCCCCACAACACACACACACACACACACATGCAACATATGGCAGAAGTACTATAGCAGTACACATAGGTGCATAGGTTCATACTAGGCTATTTGCCCTAGGGCATTGATAAGCCTAGTAGAATGTGTTTGTCTCTCGCCACCCAATTAAATTATATGCTGCTATGCACTTTTCCGAGGTTAGTATACTGTGCCTCTGTCTAACAGTGACATAGAAGTGATACCTGGGGTACAACTATGATCTCCATCCACTCATCCAGATCCCTATGGAAAAGAGTCAATGAGGGACTCTGCCTAACCTGTACTGTGAGTTCATTACAGAGTGAAGTGAGCCTCTGGGTTAGGAATATGCCCCTCCAGCATGTCCTATTTATGTCAGTGCTGAGTTTCAGGTCTCCTGAGCATGTGGCTGTATAGGACTTTGATTTCCTGAGGTGCAGCATGTTCATTACGTCTGGGTTGGACATGCCTGTATATGGCAGGCACAGATTGCCTCTGAACAGGCAGTATGCCACTGAGTCCAGCTGGAATTCCTTTAACTGGGCTGCATATGGCATCTGTTTGAGCCCTTTGATCCTCCTGATGAGGTACTGTTGGGCTTTATCAGTTGCTGTACGTGTCTGGTTAGGTACATCCCAAAAGGTGCATTGTACTCAATTATAGGCCTGATGATGGATGAGTAAAGAGGCACAATGACCTCCCCTGCCATACATGTGAATCCCTTCATGATTACCTGGGCTATATAACATGTCTTTCAATCCATGTTGGCCATGTGGTTGACAAATGACAGATTGCTATCAAGTGTGTTCCCCAGGTCCCCAATTACATCTTCTGTACTCAATGGCTTAACACCTATGTGGTTCTTTGCCACCAATGTGGAGGTGTGGGAATCTGCAATGAATATCGATACTCCCCCTCCTTTGTTGTCTGTTCCAAGTGTTGGGGCCGACAAGAATGGTAACAGGTATAACTTGTTAGTGCTGGTGTGCTCCTGGGAAACCTGAAACAGGTTACTGTTACTGCACAGATATCGATGTCCATAATGCTAGGTAGAGTTTTGAGTGAGTGTATCCTGAGGTCTAGACCTCTGGTGTTGAGTAGCATCACTCAAACGTCCTCATCCTTTGTGATATGAATGGATGTGGGTTTGCCTTATGAGCCTTGCCTAATAAAGGCACTATGGGTGTAGCAAGAGCCTCTGCCAAAATCCAAAAGGCCAGGGGTGACAGGTGCAAGCTGTCCCTAGCAAAGCATCGTGGCTTGTACAGCATATCACCCCAAGATGGCAGGCATTGGCTCACCTGTGAATGACACCAGTACTTCAGTCAATTGTTGCCTTGATATTGTGGCATCATTCTTGGTGAGGGTAAGATGCTACTCAAGGTCAGGGTCATACTGTCTTGGGCTACATGCTCACAGAGCTCCTTTCTGTCTCATGTCATGTAGTCCAAGGAGGTATGTGTCAGGTCATTCACACCAGCATGGACATTGAGTAAGTCATACCTGTACTTGCCCTGGAGTTACTTGAGTGTCTGTGTTATGTGGCGGGTCATAGTGCCCAACAGGCTGCACACTGTGACCCTCTCCTCGTTAAGCCTGGTGAATGTGATGTCAGTGTGCCTGATGATAGAGGCACCTAGTACAGGTGTATGAGGTGTGTTGTTTACTGTTAAGGGCAGTGAGTGTTCAGCACATTGGCTTTGTGAGATATGTGTTGCACGTGTTTATTTCTGTGGTAGTGTTTGCTTGGGTGTCCGCTTTGGAGGTCTCTGCTGCGTAGGCAGATCTGTAGTCTGAGCCTATGAGTATGTTTTTGTGTGATTATGTGTTAGGTTTGCTGTCGTGGTAGGTCTATGTGAGACTGGAAGTGTAGTGAGTGTGGTTTCCTTCTCCACCTGACTGGTTATGGCAGTATTGAGTATAGAGAGCCCAGCCTCCAGTATGGTATATGGTTGCATCACTCACATGTGTTTGAATTTGTTGTTAAGAGGAGGGGGTTATCCGTGTACATGCAGCTGTTATAACATTGCCTCTGGATCACCACAGTCACCAGCTAGACTGGGGAGGAGACTGACAACTGACCTTTGGACATGCTAGAATACTATTGTGAATTCTGTAATACTTGAAAACAAGGTCCAGTGGGGAGTGAGGGTGTACTGATATTACTTACTACTGCTGACTGATATAATAGCTTCTGTGAGCAAGTGCCAGGTAACTTAAGTGCAATGTGTCACAATTAAGTAAATGCAACAATGACAAGCAGTCACTTGCTGTCATGTGTAACAAGGAAATATGTACAGTAAGCAATGCAGATATCAGTAGTGAGTCACAGAAGTGCTGAGAAGCTGTGTATGATGTGGAAGTAGCGTACCAGTGAAATAACAAGCTAACAAATAGCAAGCATATAAACAAAGCTACATTCAGGAGGCTTGGATGTAATGTTTGCTACAGCAAACAAGGTGTACCAATGTCAGTAAGATACAGCTCAAATATGCAGGCACTATAAACCTGAAACCAGAGGTTCCCAGCTATGAATGGCAGAGTACAGCCTATTCTCACACAAGAGTGCAGACCACAAACCTTGTTAATGTTATATAACTGGCCTGAAGGCCAACTGCCTATACCAGAACTAATACACTTGGACACTGGGCTCTCAATCAGCAGTTACCAACTCCGAAGGATGAAAGCTATGTGTCCTGCCACCACAGTGCTTGCCACAAACCTCTCTAATGTAAACCAACTGGTCTGAAGGCCAAGTGCTTAATCCAAAATGACTTAGAATGATAGCTACACTTTAACCAAGTTACAACCAAGCAGTAATAAGTACAATTTAATACACCCTGTATAGAATGTGTACCATGTATTGCTGAGATACTATGCTGATAACCTGTTTGTGTACTTTTCCAGGGGAAAATGGCTCTGAAAAGGAACCCCACCTACTCTGCTGCAGAGGATGAAGTGATCCACCAGAGCCTGGTGCGTGACTATGCCATCCTGTTTTCACGCACCACCCAGAATCAGCAGGAGAGGTCTGCACTGTGGAAGAATCTTGTTAGCAGGATAAATGATGTTGGCATGCATGATAGGACATATGAGCAGGTGAGACATCACTGCAGTGATTTGATTAGAAATGTCCGCCAGCTTGCTGCAGATATCCGCAGGCAACAGGTTGCCACAGGTGGGGGGGGTGGCCACACATCCCCCCCTCACCAGACAGGAGGGGCTACTGCTAAGTGTTGTGGATCCAGCCCCAGAACTACAACAGCATCAGTGCATCATGATGGAGGTTGGATCCACACAGCAGCAAGACACCGAGCGTGCAGGTAAGATGCCATATTTAGTTATTGTTATTAGTTCTACATTTGTTGACCGAGCTAGTCTAGCTGGATATATGTCCATTTTCAGTAGAGGCCTGGGGAGAAAAGCTCCACACATAACATAATAAAGGCAGACAGAGAAGTTGTTAATACAGACATCCAAAATAATAGTAATATAAATCAGCTTGTTAATGTAATCAACATACATGTAAGGAACTCAAACAGTTTAAAGTCATACACAATGTTCTGTTGGTTTCAAAGCAATTCTACCTAAAACATAACGGTTATGCAATAAGGCAAAAGCCATATAGATAATAGTTAAAGCTCAGAAGGGTAGAGAAGTAGAAGGAGTATGAAAGATAAAATAATAGGGAAGAGGCAGGAGTCAAGACGGGAAGTGAGGAAAAGAAGGAAGACAGTCAGGAGGAGGTGGGAGGGATGGGAGAAGTAGGTCAGAGCATAGAAGGACAGCAAGAGAAAAGAAACAGGGTGGAAGCTAGTTGTTACACACAATGAGGGGTTAAAGGTAAAGAGAGGGTGGGGAGAGGGATGTTAGCCTGGAGTACTATGAGAACAAAGTCAGTGGTTTTGGAGGTACAGTTTGATTTGTTGTTTGAAGAGAGGTAAGGGTGAGATTAGAGTTAACCCCTTGTATGTACATATGACTGTTCTGTACACTGT